>NC_091200.1:8490200-8775200 GCF_040958095.1 Procambarus clarkii | reverse complement strand
AACCACTCCTGACTACAATTTAATTTTTTGTTAATTTTGTAAGTTTCAGTTAAAAAAAACGACCTTTCAGTATGTATAAACGTAATGAAATATTGATTAAATAGGAGTGAGCAGCTGTGAAGTTCAAAATCGTACTGGTAATGTCAGGAGGAGAGGCTGCATGGGTGTGGAGCCAGTGTGTAGTAGTGGCCGCCCGCATGCTGCACTACACACTGCTACTGATCAATATACGAAACTGTGCAGTCACGCAACTAGTAGACATCCGGATGGCTGCTTCAGTTTAATAACAATTAACATTTTATGTATGACGACTTACGACATAGTTATGCATGACGACATATTTATGTATGCGACATAGTTTTACGACTATGAAATTCTAGGCCCAATTTGCCTAATAAGCCAAGTTTTCATGAATTAATTGTTTTTCGACTACCTAACCTACCTAACCTAACCTAACCTAACTTTTTCGGCTACCTAACCAAACCTAACCTATAAAGATAGGTTAGGTTAGGTTAGGTAGGGTTGGTTAGGTTCGGTCATATATCTACGTTAATTTTAACTCCAATAAAAAAAAAATTGACCTCATACATAATGAAATGGGTAGCTTTATCATTTCATAAGAAAAAAATTAGAAAAAATATATTAATTCAGGAAAACTTGGCTTATTAGGCAAATCGGGCCTTGAATAGTAGGCCAAAAAGTGAGTTCTGGCTACTAGGTACGACATATATATATATATATATATATATATATATATATATATATATATATATATATATATATATATATATATATATATATATATATATATAAGGAAGAGAGTACCACCTCTGGCTGGAAGAACGGGGACCCATAGCCTCGGAGGAAACCACACATAACGCATTGGAGGGAACATATATATATATATATATATATATATATATATATATATATATATATATATGTCGTACCTAGTAGCCAGAACTCACTTCTCAGCCTACTATTCATGGCCCGATTTGCCTAATAAGCCAAGTTTTCCTGAATTAATATATTTACTATAATTTTTTTCTTATGAAATGATAAAGCAACCCTTTTCTCTATGTATGAGGTCAATTTTTTTTTATTGGAGTTAAAATTAACGTAGATATATGACCGAACCTAACCAACCCTACCTAACCTAACCTAACCTATATTTATAGGTAAGGTTAGGTTAGGTAGCCAAAAAAAGCTAGGTTAGGTTAGGTTAGGTAGGTTAGGTAGACGAAAAAACATTAATTCATGAAAACTTGGCTTATTAGGCAAATCGGGCCTTGAATAGTAGGCTGAGAAGTGCGTTCTGGCTATTAGGTACGACATATATATATATATATATAGTGTTAGAGGAGGTAAAATATGAGTAAGGTTTACTTACACAATATAGTCTCAAGTAATTAATTTATGATTAATAAGGATGTTAATTATTGATACTGTTAAAGACTGTTGATGTAACATTGCAGCATATCAAATAATGTTGGGTATTTTGATTGTCTCACTCCCGGTAAACAGTCAAAATATGATGAGGGACAGGTGATGACTCTCCATGTCCGGGGCTGCGTCAGAGCTACGTCACAGGAAGTATACGTAGCACTTCTTCACATTTACAGTAAAAATCCATAGTGGATTTTTACTTCTAAAACATTCTGCAGTTATCTTTCCATGGTATTCTACGTAAATATTAGCAACAAATCAAATTATCTATACAACATCTCGAGGGTGACAAGGTGCGCAGAAGCCGGGGATGAGACTTACAGACCTCCGCAGTCACCATAATGCTCGCTGGCAACTGGTCGGGGCTCACGTGGTCGCCCGCCGCTGTCTGCTTGTTAGTGCACCTCAGGTGGTGGTTGTGGGCGCGGCGGCCGCTAGTTCACGGCGATTACATCACTACAAATGCCCTTTCCGTATAACTGGATTATAACTTGATCAAAAATTTAAGAACAGAAATGGAATCAATGAATCAAGTGAGTTCACCAGCTGTTTTTTGTAAGATTTGTCAAATATAGATCACGTGCATGCCAGAGCTGGCAAACATTTTACTTGGCAGGCCCATAAGGAGTGCCAAGAAGTGGCAGTGCCAGAAAACTAAAATATTTCTCTGCCTCTTATCAGTCGTGTTCTTGACGGTTCTCACCGACTAGAGATAAAGTCTTACCCGTGGGCTCACGTGTTTCTTACCTCCTGTATTAAATTAATTCCAGTTGTCAGAAGACAGGAAGGCTTTTAATTAGACATATATCATGGTCCTCCATGGGCCAACACCGACCATTTTCATGATGCAAACCACAACAGTTGCCTAACTCTCGTGTGCCTGTATGACTTCTATAGGCGAGTAGACACATTGGTTGAAAGGAAACAATCCCAACCATTTCTGTCCCTATTGGGAAAACACAGACAAGTCCTCACGTATCTCATGCATTTAAAACGTACCATGTTGGAAATTTGATGAGCAGTGTTATCGGATCCCAGGATCATATTAGTGCGTGTTTCTTTATAATTACTGCTTATTGCTTGCAAACATACCTAGGGTGATGTAGCACCTCATACAAGGTATTAGTGTGGCTGTAGTTGTGAGCATTCCGTACTCGTCCTGTAAACAGTAGTTAGTGTACTCCATACCCTTCCTGTGAACATTAGTGCACGCAACACCCATTCTGTGAACGGTAGTGATGGCCCATATTGAGTGGAGCGTCTGTATAAATAAACAACAACTGGGCCTCTACCCTTCAGACACAACTACATGTCATACTCCTCGCACTCAAATGTATTGTCTCCAAACTTGACATCTTAATTGTAAGCGAATCTTTATCGATAATTACGCTTAATTGTTTAGGAAACGATTGTAACGTGCTCGTGTCTGAAGTTGGATATAGATGATTACAACATATAATTGCCTGTAGGCAGCCTGAGAACAATAATACACCAAGAACTTCATAAGACCCTGTTGACCTGACACGTTAAATCTACACGAGTTATTCCATCCATCATTACACTGCCCTGCAAGACGAGCCACATACCTGTCAATCATCCAGTAAAGGGGGGTAGAAATAGCCTAAGCTACTCTATCCCTTTAGGATGTATTTCTTTCGTGTCTCAATAAACATACTTGAACATCCAGTAAAATTAGCAGACTCATAGATGTTACTACTACTCGGCTTAGACTGGGTTATAATTATTTCTGGGGGTTTACACTAACTGCTGATATAGACTTGACTAATTGTAAGTATTGATCAAAATTATTTGCTCCGTGATGGAATGTAAAAAAAAATTCTGAATTTAAATATAACTATCATAAATGTTCAAGAAATGTGCAACTATCTTAATCAAAAGATCTACTGCGATGAACGTTAACCAGATATTTTCAGTTTGTTAATCATTCAAATACTGGTAAGCACAATTAGGTAGTGCTTACCTATCAGTGACTACGGAGTGAAAAATTGCTTTTTATGTCCCGCCTCCTCTAGCCCCGCCTCCGCCGCCCACTACACGGGTGTAGGGTGCACGCTAGGCAAATTATATTGTAAAAATTTTTTTTATCAACTAACAAACACTCTTTAAGGTCACAGTGATGTTAGTTCTATGAAGTATGAAACGAAGATACTGGTGATATATTTGTTAACTTATAGCATCGATGAGCTCGTCACATAATTTGCTTAGCTAAACGAATTTTAGAGTTCAGTTCCTGAACCCATTATGAACCTATACAACCTTTTCCACTTCCACTCACAGGATGGGTATGGGATGCATAATATATAAATAGACTACAAATAACAATGGTCACGATTTACATATTGAGCCACAGAGACATTAAACTTGTACACATTGATGGTAACAGAGTCCATTTCATGTGGTCTCCATCTCATGTTGACCTCCGAATACATGATAGAACTGATGAGTTAGCCAAAGAATCTGTCTTTAAAGGAGACGTTGAGTGTAATCTTGGATTGTCAATGAGCAATCTGAGAGCAGCAGTATACCGAGAACTTCAACAAAATCTTGTAGATCTGAGGCAAAGTGAAATCGACATCAGTAATTCCATCTATCATCATACTATCATGCAAGATGAGCTACACATCTATGTTTCATCCAATAAAATCAGCAGACTTCTAGATGTTACTACTGTTCAGTCTCCATGGTGTAGTGGTAAGACACTCGCCTGGCGTTCCGCGAGCGCTATGTCATGGGTTCGTATCCTGGCCGGGGAGGATTTACTGGGCGCAAATCCTTAACTGTAGCCTCTGTTTAACACAACAGTAAAATGTGTACTTGGATGAAAAAACGATTCTTCGCGGCGGGGATCGTATTCCAGGGACCTGCCCGAAACCCTACGCATACTAGTGGCTGTAGAAGAATGTAACAACTCTTGTATATATCTCAAAAATACTGCTCGGCTTAGACTCGGTTACAAGTATCTCTGGGAAGTCTCATTATCTGCCGATGTAGACCTGACCAAATGTAAACTGTGTCAACAAAATTATTCGCACACCCTCCGTCACTATGTGATGGAGTGCGAAAAGATACGTGAATTCAGAGACAATTCTATAACCAATGTTCCAGCAATGTGTAAATATTTAATTCAAAATGATCTACTACCAGAAATTTTAGCCATATATCCCCAGTTTGCTAACTGTAGGTAGTAACTAGGTGACTGTAACCTATCCACCGCTGCCCACTGGATGGGGGTTGGGGGGCGGTGTGCAGGACAAACATATCAATTGTGACACTAGTTCTTCGCATATGTCCGTTGCTTAATTTAGAAACTGTACTTGTGATCGATCTCGAACCCATTGTTGATGTGACGACTTATACTGAATTTTGTAACTAGCTCATCAAGAGTGTAACTTGCTTAGCTAAACGAATTGTGGGGTTCAGTCCCTGAGCCCATTATGTGCCTCTGTAACCCTTTCCATTACCGTCCACAAAATGGGTATGGGGTGCATAATTAATGAACTAAACTAGAAACTAGAGACATCAGAAAAAAATTCAGTGTCAAAGATAACAGATGGAATACATTAGTCAGTGATGTGGCGGAGGCTGACTCCATACAGTTTCAAATGAAGATTTGATAGTACCGAATAGGCTGCAGAATCTGTACAAAAGTTGATTGCCACTTGAAAGGCGGGACCAAAGAGCTAAAGCTCAACCCCCGCAAGCACAACTAGATGAGTACATAATCACGGCAAGGGTTTGGGAGGCGTCACGACCAAGCTCATCTCGCTGATGGAAGCTTATGTGATACAACTCTGTATACTCAGTTGTGCTTTCGGGGGTTGAGCTTTGGCTCCTTGGTCCTGCCTCTCAACTGACAGTGTCTTAAGTTTATGTTAATTGAGCGTCTGCTGCATGGGATAGATGCAGCAGGATAGATGTTAGCCACAGGACTAACAACACTACGAACCAGACATGACAGGGCTGATCGCATCGAAATTTTAAAAATATTGAACAACATAGAACAGTACCTGTAGATTATGTGCGTATGGTTTTAAATGACGCAAGATTTACAATTGAGTAAGCCACATGTTTCGTGTTTATATATTTTTTAACTGCAAGTGTGTATGTATATATATATATATATATATAATATAATGTATATAATATATTCACCTTTAATGCCGTCTACATATGTTTAGACAAATTGCAGTTAGGCCTATTCGCAAGGCTGTAAATATATTATGTTCGGGTTTGTGGTTGTAATATATATATGGAGGTGTATAACCTAGTGCTGTACGCTGTAACTGAATCACACGTAAATTTTGCTATTTCATTCTTTATGCAAGTTGAGTTTTAATGCATTGCTATTGAAGGTTGTGTCGTTATGAAGACTGTAGACGCTGGACAATGTTGTAAGACTACTCGGGTCTGGTGTAACGTTGTGAATCACATTCCCTTCATTACCCTCCATTACCTCACTCAGGTGACTCGCCTGCCTGCCTCTCAGCCTCACCAAAGCGCACCACCAATATTGCAGCCAATGTAATGAACATAAACTTTTATAATAAAATTTGGAATAGTAAAATTGGAATACATTATGAAATGATGCTGAACGTATCTGTACTCCCAAGTGCACTGTAGAATGATATGTTTTAGATGACAGATTTTACTTATAAATGTCATAAGGTCTGTACTCACCTAGTTGTACTCACCTAGTTGTACTCGCCTAGTTGTGCTTGCGGGAGTTGAGCTCTGGCTCTTTGGTCCCGCCTCTCAACCGTCAATCAACAGGTGTACAGGTTCCTGAGCCTATTGGGCTCTATGATATCTACTAGTTGAAACTGTGTATGGAGTCAGCCTCCACCACATCACTTCCTAATGCATTCCATTTGTCAACCACTGACACTAAAAAAGTTCTTTCTAATATATCTGTGGCTCATTTGGGCACTCAGTTTCTACCTGTGTCCTGTAGTGCGTGTGCCCCTTGTGTTAAATAGCCTGTCTTTATCTACCCTGTCAATTCCCTTGAGAATCTTGAATGTGGTGATCATGTCCCCCCCTAACTCTTCTGTCTTCCAACGAAGTGAGGTTTAATTCCCGTAGTCTCTCCTCGTAGCTCATACCTCTCAGCTCGGGTTCTAGTCTGGTGGCAAACCTTTGAACCTTTTCCAGTTTAGTCTTATGCTTGACTAGATATGGATTCCATGCTGGAGCCGCATACTCCAGGATTGGTCTGACATATGTGGTATATAATGTTCTGAAAGATTCCTTATACAAGTTTCTAAAGGCCGTTCTTATGTTAGCCAACCTGGCATATGTTGCTGATGTTATCCTCTTGATATGAGCTTTAGGGGACAGGTCTGGCGTGATATCAACCTCCAGGTCTCTCTCTCTCTCTCTGACTCTTGAAGTATTTCATCTCCCAAATGATACCTTTGTATCTGGTTCTGGTTCTATCTGTGTTTTGGTTCACGTGTTCATTGTACTCTGAAGACATTTATTACCAGGATTACAATTTATTAGCTTTGGAAGAAGGAATGTAAATATTTATCAGATATTTACAAGGTGTAAAAATACCCAACGTGTTGATAGAGATCGCGAACCCTGTTACTTGTTAATTAAGTTTCGAACCCTGTGCTTGGAGGGACGACTGAGCGCAGTTTCTTAAATGTTGGCCTTGGCCACCCATCAGTAATTGTGGACCTTTCTGTAAAACAATCAACGGGTTGTGTTCTGGGAAAACATGGCACGTATTAACCCAACCGGTTCCTGTAACCGGTCCGAGGCCTAAATTTCAACATTAAAAAACTGGTGTCTTCCTGTTCGTGTTCTAATAGTAATGTCAAATATCTCCTCGCAACTCTTGAGAGATGATCACGTAAAACATTTTGTATATGTTACGTCACTCGCTGTGTTGAGTAATGCTAACCTTGTTGCCAAATACTGTGTTTGTGAGTCCATACATGTATTGAACTCTCAAGGTGAGACAGTGAATGGCTTCCCCAACCTCCACACCCTGAGCGGTTCCCTATACCTCCCAGCTAGCATATATTATATTTATAATATATATAATATATATATAATATATATAATATAAATAAATAAATTGATTACTTGCCTCGCGTTATTAATGTGGGGCGGCGAGGCATAGTAACATTAACTCAAGACATGGGAATCCCTCAGCGAGATTTTTTGATTGTTGACACCGGAGGCGGTTAGATTATTGTGCACCCCATACTCGTCCTGTGAGCGGTAGCGCAAAAAAGATTACAGAGGGCACAAAAGATCTTTATCAGACCACAACGGTGATAATTACATTAAAAATTACAACTATCCTTCACACCTTATTACAATGTCAGCTAGTTACAGAGAATGATCTATTTCAAGAGCTATATATTTACAGTAAGTCATTATACATTAATGGTAGGTCTTGTCGTTAATACATAATTGAGCAATGGAGCTATTACAGAATCATAGGGGAATTGCTGTTTATTATTAGTTTTCTTCACAATACACTACTCGTTTCTTAATCTCGTATGTCATTTATCTACTGGGAGCGAAATGTTGATACAGTGCAAGAATTTCAGGTATTTTATCCTTAGTAATAAGATAAGTTGCCATATCATACAGCGTGAGTTTAGATTTATCTCTAAATGGCTCAATTTTACTACAATCCAAGATATAGTGTTAGTGTGTGTCCATAACACAATTTCCTACTTCTAAAATTTTCTTTAACTTTAAACGAAACTAAGGATTGTTATCCTCAGATTGTTTCTATCTACAAATGTGTTACTTTAGGTGTAAAAATTAACTGATAATCGAGGCAGATAATTTTATTGATATCCTCGGCTCAGAGGTTCAAGGTTAAGAGGTATAGGATATCGAACAACGTTTTGTAATTTAAAGAAAATTTACCACCACTCAATAGAATATTTATTCCTCCATATTTCTTTGATTATTACACCGTTCCCTAATCTTCTTGTCGTAGCATAAAACAAAAATGCATCGTCTAATGCCATTTTAAATCAAATTAAAAAAAATAATGCAATGTATTCTACCTAATAGTGTTCCACAGTTTCCAGTTTGGCAGTAGTTTTTTTTTTTTTATTTTTTTATTTTATTTTTTTTCTACCACAGACGTGGCCACACATTTACAATGCTAACCAGCATATATACATTTTCTTCTGTCCTCCATGGTGCTCCGGCGGACACTCCCATGCACTATTGTCAGTGTGTGGCGCCTCCACTCAGAACAAATATTGAACTTTTAAGCTTTTCACAAATGTCTCCACCAGGGAGAACACAAACTCATACCACGTGTTTCCTGGGAAGGTCTGGTATGAGGCTTATATTAAGACTTTCAAAAGATAACATTTCTCGTCTACTGACCAAGATATTAACTTTGGTATTACCGCATCGCAATTTAGTACATTATAATTTAAGAGTTTGAAGTCAAGTAGAAAACTAATATCTCTAATGTGCGCATCAGTGATATTAGGGGATGTTTAACACATCAGTGACTAATATCCCTGATGTGTTTATTTTAGTTGTTGTTGTTCAAGATTCGCTACTTGGAACAAAAAGTTCCAAGCAGCACGGGCTATGGTGAGCCCGTAGTAGCCTTTTCGTATTATTTTAGTGTGTAAGCCAAGTTTTCAGGAATTATTATTTTGTTATTTTTATTATTATAAGTAAAGAATGTAATTATTTATGTTTGTTTACTCCTGCAACCATCACACCGCAAAGAACTTTAGCAGTTTTATTTACTTTGCTTTACCCTTTTATTTATATTTTAATGTGCGCAAGTCAACAACAGCTGCCAGGTATTTGCTGCGCTTCCTGCAACACGTCACATAATACTTATAGTAACGATGTGAACCATCCTACATATATTGACGTAATGGGCAATTAGAAAAAGTAGAATTTGGTACTACTGAATGTAGACAAACTGATAAAGGTTTTGTATTTATGTCGGTAATAAGACCTAACCTAACCATCCCATACCTGATGCACGCTATCTGAGGCCTAATATAGTACACATTATGTGCTATACTAAACCTAGTAATATTTAAATTTGGTTTAAGCTTCATTTTTTCCGGATTATATAAGGTAAATAGTACCATATTCTACTAATTGTCCATTACGTTATATGTACGACGGTCCACCTAGTGACAAACAGTAGTATCTAAACAGGAGGATGGGTTGATGTATCCTATTGTTGTCAGACCGGAAGGACTATGGCGGCCCCTCCCAACTTCCCGCTCTTCTCTGTCCTTGGCCGGCGCGTTGCTCGTAGTGTTACGGAATTCAGTTAAAGTATTGGATAATACAACTCTTTTTCAAAAGCGGGTTTACAAGTACATGTTAGGATCGACTGACTGACTGAAGGTGGGTTAAATAATATTCGTGTTTTTGTAAACAAATTATGTTCAAAGCTTCGACTGGAGATTATGTACTGTTGTCTCCAGTCGATTACATCCTGATTATAATCTATGACTCGAGATGTGTTGCATTTACTTCCAGCTTGTTTTGTAAATACTTTATACACAAATCATCGTAATCTAACCTGAACAAAGCCACAAGGGCCGTGATGACGGGTCGAACCTACGTCCAGCATGATCCCAGACGCGCCTTAGTCGATTGCGCCTCGACAAGGAAAAGAATTACAACTGGGAGTACTACTACCCTCACATGGATCCCGCAGTCTCTCAGGGACACAAATCGGTTACAATTTTTTCCGTGTCGTGGCGCAATCGACTAAGGCGCGTCTGGGATCATCCTGGACGTAGGTTCGAACCCTCATCATGGCCCTTTTGGATTTGTTCATTTGATGTATGACGCTATTGTGATTTTAGAACTTTCCAATATTTGTATTGCTGATGTTATCATTGTCTATCTGAAGTTGAATTTGGTTTGATGATTTGCGTCCAAATAAGATGTAGTAGGTCTTTTTTTTTTTTTTTTTTTTTTTTTTTTTTTGAGATATATACAAGAGTTGTTACATTCTTGTACAGCCACTAGTACGCGTAGCGTTTCGGGCAGAGTATGCGTAGCGTTTCGTTTCGTTTTTCTATGTTTAATGTGAGTTTCTTGGTTGGCATCCATAAGTGAACTTTTTTAATTCGTTACTTACAATATTATTTAGTGTGTGTGGGGGTTGGGGTCAGAGTAGATGAAGGTAGTATCGTCAGCAAATAGCATTGGTTTACGAATGTTAGAAATATTTGGCAAATCATTAATGTATATAGGAATTAGAAGAGGTCCTAGAATACTGCCCTGTGGCACTCCTACGGTTAATGGTAGAGTGGGAGGAGGATATATCATTGTTAGCTACATATTGGTGTCTGTCAATAGCCTACTACGAAACCTTACTAAACTCAACAACCATAGTCAAGGTATGCAAACAAATTATTCTGCATTTGCAGTGATGGTCATAACACGTTGTAATATATGATACAAATAACTGGTTATAGAAAAATGGACAAAATTATACCTTACAGTACTATTCAGATTACTACCGTAATACATTGTCTAGAAGGCCTAATATAATTATCAACAAACTATATATTTATAGTATGACTTAATGTTTTTTTGGGGTGGGGGCAAACAGTATATGTTTGTACATATGTCGATGAGGACTTGTTTATTTCAGTGTAGCCTACACATTCGTCTGTAATAGCGTCACCACATGCGTCACCACAAACGTCACCACAAACGTCACCATGCACATTTAATTTATTTCATCTTGGTAAAGCGTGGCCAGTTATGTTAATCTAATTGTAATATTTGTTGAAAGCTCGGTGATAAGGTTACGTTGACATATGACTGGAACTGTTTATTGACTTGGATCAAGGTCTGGTGGTAGACGGTCGATGCCTCAAAGTTCTGTAGCCTCTGATCCGACTTCACCTTTTAAACTTTAGTTTGAACGTCTGTTACTGCAGGGCATATATATTATACTATATATATACACACAAATATTTTTCCGTATATATTATACAGAAAACACACACACACACGTAACAATCAATTTTCGAAGACCTTACCCTGGAAACACAAACAGTAACTTTCTCTATCTTGGCTTAACGTATTTATGACGTATTAGAACGTTGTTACAACTTGATATATTGTTTTTTATAACTGGTTAGGTGGTGTTAAAACTTGTTTGAGCGTTGTAGCAACGTCGTAGTTTCGGTGTGTGTTTGGCGGGTATTCAACTCTTTGGAGATGGGGTGCGTGCCAAAGATACAGCAAGCATTTCCTCTCTGGATCGCGACACTGAGGCGCTGGAATAGGAAAAGCTGAGCGACTTGAGGATGATGGAGGGAAGAATAGGGGCTTTGGATGCCCACGATGCTTTGTACCTCCTCTCAAGGTGCCTGGCTTTGCCTAGGCTTACCTATTTTCCAAGGTGTGCTCCATCCGTTGACAGTCCAAAATTAACAGAATATGACGCACTCTTGAAATCAGTAACCATGAAAGTGTTAAACCTCTCCCTGCAAGATGACCAATGGGACCAAGCAACACTCCCTTGTATCGCCTTGCGAATACCTATACCCCTGAGTCTAACTGGGAGCGTTACTTGGTCCCACTGGTCATTTTGCAGGGAGAGGTTTAACACTTTCACGGTTATTGACCTTAAGAGTGGGTCATATTCTGTTTAATTTTGGGCTGTCGAAGGAGGGAGCACACCTTAGGAAATAGGTCAGTCTGGGCAAAGCCAGACACCTTGTGAGAAGGTACAAAGCATCGTGAGCATCCAAAGCCTCTATTCTTCCCGCTATCCTCCTCAGGTCGTTCAGCGTTTCTTCAAGGATTACCTCAATGGCGCTCGAGCCCAGAGGTACCCCTAGCAGCACACTGTTGGTGGGAGCGATCACTGGGGCTCCTGGCAATAAGGTTAGTACTGCATCTATGATTGGTTGACTATCTTGAGGTTATCTTGAGATGATTTCGGGGCTTTTTTTGTTTTTAGTGTCCCCGCGGCCCGGTCCTCGACCAGGCCTCCACCCCCAGGAAGCAGCCCGTGACAGCTGACTAACACCCAGGTACCTATTTTACTGCTAAGTAACAGAGGCATAGTGAAAGAAGTTCTGCCCATTGTTTCTCTCCGGCGCCCGGGATCGAACCCGGGACCACAGGATCACAAGCCCAGTGTGCTGTCCGCTCGGCTCCCTTACTAGATTAGATGATTTCAGACTTTGATGGATTTAGGGGGAGGCCTAACTCCTCTCCCTTAGATTTCACCAACTGTAGATCTAGAAGGGATTCCTGTGTCCCTGCCAGGGTGCCATCGTCCAGGAACCAGATGTTGAATTCGCTGGTCAACCTGCTTGTGACCTCTTTAGCAGCCATGCAGAAAAGGCAAGGGACAAGTGGGTCTCCCTGCTGGACACCGTCTGCGGAAACAATTTCATGTTCCCCAAACAACAGTATATTTATACATATAAGTTTTAAATAAAATAAAATGACAAATTATAAGGGGTGATAGGAGAAGACATTATGTGAGTGTACACGGGTGCCCCACAAGGAGAATTTTTTTATTTTGTTTTTTGAATGACATGGTGAAGCTTATCTATCTTATCATTGGCTTTAGGATCTATATATCGGTTTGTGATAGCGGCCTCTCTGCTTTAACAACATCAAACTGAGGTATCACAACACATTTACACAAAGACAATTTCCGATGTGTTTTGGTAGAAACGACGTCATGTTTCAGGGCATCCTAGCTCAGAAAAGCAACTTTACAGTTCCCTTTCATTTTACCGTAAAAGTAAAAGTGTAAACGTTAAAAGTGGAGAACAACTCTTAGGGCAGTTGTATTTCCTGTGTAGCATTGAATTTAAATATCGCAATAAAAATTCTAAGTTCATCTTGTCACAATTTTCATGGATGTTCTCCAGTGTTTCACGAAAGGGTCTTCAACTTCTCAAGTGTTACTTTGGTGTGACTGGCTGCGTGAACTTTGGAACCAATATGACTGTGGGGAAGGAGTGACGAGTTTATAACTAAATGCTTTGGTTTTTTTTCAGAATGGCAGCGTCAGAGGCCCGCCTGGGCGGCCTCCTCCTCCGTTTTACCCGTCTGCCCCACCGCCTTACTACCCACCTCAACCGATGCACCCAACGGGGCCAGCACCTCCTGTTGCGGCACCCTACGGTGTTCCACCCATGACAGGACCCTTTTACCCTCCCCCACCAGCATATCAAGAGAGTCATCCGGGGAACTATCCTGTCTATCAAGGGGAACACTCGCTTTATCCGGATATTTCACAGTTGCCACAGCCAGAGGCAGGTAATGTATCCACCGGGCCGCTCCAATATGGCCTGCATGGCTACAATTCCGTGCTTGGCTTTGGGGCGTCACTAGTAGCACCGCTCGATGGTAAGCCCCGCTTGGATACCTTGCATGGAGACACACATCTGCATAGACTCCCTACAGCGCCTTTTGAGCCTCCTCCCCCATATGAAGCCAGCTGTTACAGCCGCACATCGTCTAGCTCCTACCACACTAACCCGCATGCCAGCTCTCATGCAACACTGACACACCCGCTCATTCCAGCGCATCCTCAGGTCTCGACTGATGGTGCAAATGGCAAGCATAATATAGGATTCTCCAAGTCCTCAGGTAAAGTAGCCTGAGTAGTAGGGGAGGATGAGGGGACGGGGGAGGGAGGGAATGGTGGTGAGAACGAGGGTATAGGTGCAGTGGGGAATTTTTGGGAGGACGAGGGGTGAATGGTGGGGAGTATGGAGGGGGACAGGGGGAGGATTGCTGTGGCTCAGGCACAGGAGGCACAGCAACGCATGGCTGGGTACAGCAAGTAGTTTCATATATATCCACTAATTGGGACGTAGTGGTTAACATTCGTTCATTAGCCAAATTGATGTGCAATTTATTTTTTTAGTTTACATGTCTCCAAGTTAGTGTACTGAATGCCTATTTTTGGTAATCTAAGATGTGCTACTTTACTTGTGAAAGGTTATAAGATGGTTATCTTTTTTTTCTTTACCCGTTTTGGAAAATTTAATTTAAAATACTTTGTTTATAATCTTTGGGGAGTAAGGTATAAATATTATTATTATTTTGAATACATATGTATGCTTGATATATTTCTTTAACTGGAATAAAAGTTTATATTAATTTACTATTGCAGCACCGCTAGGTTTCGTGCAAAATATTGGGAGCAGCTCAGGAGCCCCGGGTCAGCCAGCTACGAGTACCATAGCCCCTGCACGGCCGGCACCTCCACCACCACAGTGCCAGAGTCAACCCACCTTGGCACAGCTTGGCTCTCCAGGCCCCTGGTCCTTACCAGCTGAGCTAGGACAGGCGAGTCCATTAGCCAATATACAGTCATTGAAATCCAAATTATTATAATGTAATGTGTGCTGAATTAAGCTACTTATATAACATTTGTAGTCTTTACATACATTTACATTTCGTTTAACTAAGAATCTTTATCGATTATTCATTAGGATTCATCAGCCCCAAACTTGAAAGAGGGACAAGTGCCTCCAGGCTGCGTGCTGTCGTGGAGGGGAGGGAAAGGTCTCAAAGTGTTCTTCTTTCAACAAGAGGGACATATTGTCTCTCCTCAGATGCCTCTCACACTGAACGTCTACAAAAAGATAGGTAAGACTGCACCGGGTTTCAAAAACATCAGAACTTTGGCTTTCAAAATGTATTATATGGATGTTGTTTTAACATTTCCTCTGTGACCATAGCATGTGCAGGAGTGTAAGTTCATGTTTTCTTGTGTGTTACTCGACAATGCTTAATGGATTGTTACATTACTCAAGTACTGCTGATTAATAACTTGCATCAAATTCTCAAGATTTACTCGTGGTAAGTGGCACACCATTGTGTAGCTTGAGAGGACGATGAAAGGTGGAGAGAGCATTTATTTGTATGGCATTGGTCAATGTAGACTATCGAAGATTCCGCTAATTTTCAATCGAGGCTTCTTTTGTTGATTAATTTGTATATTGTTAATTCATTTCATATTTAAGTCAAATTCTTTTCTAGGTGGGAGTCCTTGTGCAGATGATCCGGACTTGATGGGAGTGATCGAGGTACCAGGCTGCTGGCGACTTAAACTGCGAGGGAAGAACACCTATGTTCTCCACACTACCGGGACTGTTATACAGACTGGGAATGTTTACGTGTTTAATGATGACTCTACCTGCCCCGGTAAGACCTCTAGTCTTCTCTTGCTGCTTTACCTTCACTTCTTCTGCGTTAGGCTTAAAGTTTTTAGGCTTCCATTTTGTTTGTACCCAGAGTCCATATATATATGGGCACGGTAGTTTGTGTATATATTTTTATATAATTATTCTTGTTCTTTCCTGTCTAACGTTAAACTCTGAGAACAGAATAGACAAGACTCACTTTTAGTTATTTTCGAATATTATGGACTCGATTAAAATTTCTCCATTACTTTTAAGAAATCTGCAAGTTTATTTACACAAAATATATGATACGTTCGATACGTTTAGCTGAAATTGAATTAAACTAATATTTTCTCTACATTTATAGAGAAATTAGATGTATTTATAGATGTATATTTGGAGCCATATTGCAGTATTTTGTAATGTGGTTTGTGGCACATGACAGTGCGAGTGGTGGTGCTCCAACTGCCTCTGGATGTGACCAAGACCATGGAGACCGACTTGTTGGCTCTCTTAAACGAACTGACTGACCTGCGCAACGAAAAGGAAGGAGTTGTTGATAAGATAACGACAGGTGTTAGCTCAGGTGAGCCAGGAAAGTACATTCTAACAACATATGTTAACATTTCCGTCTAAAGAATATACTCTAGATCATAGGTTCACAAACTGGAGCCATGGTCCTGGAGAGTTTTTTTTTTCAATATGTAGGGGGTCATGAGTTGAGGCAGTGTACAGGTTATGTAGGGGGCCATGAGTTGAGGCAGTGTACAGGTTATGTAGGGGGCCATGAGTTGAGGCAGTGTACAGGTTATGTAGGGGGCCATGAGTTGAGGCAGTGTACAGGTTATGTAGGGGGCCATGAGTTGAGGCAGTGTACAGGTTATGTAGGGGGCCATGAGTTGAGGCAGTGTACAGGTTATGTAGGGGGCCATGAGTTGAGGCAGTGTACAGGTTATGTAGGGGGCCATGAGTTGAGGCAGTGTACAGGTTATGTAGGGGGCCATGAGTTGAGGCAGTGTACAGGTTATGTAGGGGGCCATGAGTTGAGGCAGTGTACAGGTTATGATGCCTTAGGATAGGCAGGAAATAAACAGCTTGTAGAATGAGCTCTCGGGTTGCTAAGAAAAACAAAATGTTAATACCGAGAGTAGGTGAGGTATTAACACACCTACTCTCGACGTGCGGCTCTTCCTTTGTAATGGAATGATAATAGATGAAGTAACTGGTGTGAATTTCACTGACCGTAAAGAGTTTGGGAACCACTGATCTAGAGCATGTTTCGCAAAATATCAATGAAATTCTCTTTGAAAACCATTCATTTTTTCAAATAAGCTATGTAAAATTGTATTTCAAATACAGCTGACACAGTTATGAAAATAAAGCAAGCTTTCAGAGTGGTAAACTGAATGATTGTTATAAAACAGTGTTTAAATTTTCTTATTAATTTTCGCAATTTTTCATATCGATATTCTACATATTTTGGTAAATAAAGTTTAGAATTATAATTGTTGCTATTATAAATGTTGATTGTGTCTGTTTTATTTCAGTTTACAGTGATTTGACGAAGTTGAACACAGCGGTGAAAGAGACGGTTCCTGGCGCACACAAGAGCACCAAATGGCTGAGAAAAGGCACTGGATCTTTGGGTGCGTTTCATAATGTTTGATATTTTGTTACTATGACCTACATGTTATTATTGCCCCTAGAGGCAGCTAGTTGCATGTGCACCTTATATATATATATATATATATATATATATATATATATATATATATATATATATATATATATATATATATATATATATATATATATATATATATATATATATATATATATATATATATATATATTTATTAGCTGTTTCCGGCCACGCATTGCTGTAGCTCAGTCTGGTTAAATGGAAAAGAAAGAAAAGAGAAAGCACACGTTTCTAGTATGTTTAATTTCACAATGCTTGTGGGTATACAATATTTTGTGTTGTTCCATTGTCTGTAGAGATAGATTGTCTTGCTTGCTGACTCTAGAACTCCCGACCCTCCCCCATTGCCCTATCCTCCCAACCATTTCCTACTCCCCCATCCCCTCGTCCTCCCCACCATTCCCCCACATGAAAAACACAGTTTAAAAAAAAAATTTGTTTTTAACTTTTTACAGATGTGACATCTATAGTAGGTATATACAAACACGCACGTATTCGAATGCAAAGATGTGTCAAATTTCAAAGCAATGGGTGAAGAACTTTCTGAGATTTAAGATTTTGAACAAACAAACATTTACATTTTTATTTATATAGATATATACAAGATTTAGCTTGAATGATTATAATTTCTTTACAGTGAAAATGGGTGGCAATCTCGTGTCCAAAGGAATGCACCTTATTGCTGAGCATGTTCCTGCGGGTGACCAGCCACAGGTATGCTTCTTCCTTATGCAGTATGCTAGAAGGTTTCTCTTTATGATACATGCAGAAGTGCCTGTAGGTTTCACTTTGATACTTGCAGTGTGCTTGAAGGTTCTTCCTTATGAAACATACAGTGTGCCGGAAGGTTCATCCTTATGACACTTGTAATATGCTTGAAAATTCATCTTTATGACACATGCAGTGTGCTTGAAGGTTCCTCTAAGATTCATGCTGTGTGCTTGAAGATTTCTCCGATGACTACTAGCTGTCCCCTCCCCCAAATACGTCACATTTGTCAAGACATCGACCCATCCTTTAAAAATGCGAGGTTTTTGTAAAAAATTAAAATATCAAAATATTGACTTTTTTACACATTCACGTAGATAAGTTATACATGAGTTGCTTGGATTCATACATTTCTGATTAATTAAAACAGTTTTACAGATTTATAAATTTGTAAAACAAATGATAACTGTTTCACAAATTTTTACAAATTGGAGTGATACATTGAGAGAACAAGCTGTTTATGTTGTTTCTTGTTGCTGGGACACTTGAGGCTTGGCGTGGGCACTTGCCGGTGATGGGTTCTGTGATGGCATTACAGATGTTCGCTTCATTTACAACAGTCCCATCTTTTTTTTGTAGGAAGAGCTATGTTAAACTTAATGTATGAACAGGACTCCTGTGGGAAAGCCCACATAGACCAGTGGTGCAGTATGAGAACATTTACCTAAAATTGATGCTGGAGAGTCGTATTAAGGGATATGTACTGTGTACATATGTGAATGATTAATGTGAAGAGATTCACAGCATCAAGGGAAGATAATATACCCAAGGATTGGCCTTACAAAAGGTTTAGTTTATTTAACAATTTCACATGAGGGGAGTACCAAGAATGCTTCAAAAATCAATTAGTGAGTCAAGCAACCCCTGTTACAACTAGCTCTGGGATCCAGCATTATCAAACCACAAAGGTATACCTTCACTATACAACCTTCCAGCACATAAGTTCGAACCCACATCACGGCTTCTGTGGATTTGTTATACCTTCACTCCCCCTCCCTTTCTGGCCCGTTGTCGTCGTCGTGATGGGGCTTGGTGGGCGGCTGCCGGAGTGTGATGCTCCATGGGTCAGTCCTCTGTCCTTTTGAAGCCTTATGCTCCTGCTGCTGTCTTCACCAATTTTGCCAGAAATCTTTTCCTTGTGCTTCATTTTTCTTCCTTCCCCCCTCTTCTTTCTAATTGTCATTTCCTCCCAACTTTTTGCCAGTCTTGATTATTCTTTCAAATTTCTTCTGTTTTGATGCCCGGGTGTTTGGGGAGGCATACTCTCTCACCCGTAGAACCAAGGTCGTACCCAACGTCTTGAACGAGGGGACGCTCTTATTGTTAATCCTCCTTTTGTCGCTGAACACGATCTCGATGGACTGACGGTTCTTAAGGTGGCGATTGTAGGGCATTTACTCACGATGCACCCCTAGGGGGCCCCGGCAAGACTGGCAACATGTCTCTTGTTGGGTGTCCTATCCTCTAATTGTGACTCCGTGGTGGTTGCAGGGGCACATTCGTGAAGGAAAGTATTATCTCTCGCTTCCATGTCGCTGAATACTGTTCCTCTTATGACTTCTCAGCCCTCGAGTCAGACTGTGTTGGAAGACCGGGCTCTGTAGCTTACACTACATTGGGCCCAGACCTAGCTCCTCCTTTGACCCTCCTAACTACTCCCTCTGGCTCCCCTCCCTCCTCTGTGGTTGGGTCGAGCCATACGCCCCCAGCGGTGACCACTTCGTCCCCTGGTGCGGCTCGGTTTCTCATTGTGACTACCGCACCTTTTAACTTTTTGAGATATATACAAGAGTTGTTACATTCATGTACTCTCTCTCTCTCTTTCTCTCTTTCTCTCTCTGAGGGTTCTCAATGCCCTCCCCGCCACGGCCGTACTCACACGATCCCTTCCCATTCTAATTCGTACCAAGCCTTGTTTGGTCCTACTTTGTGGGCTAAATACTTTGATCTCCTCCTTCTGGATTCTACACCTGACGATTTCTCACTCCATAAACACCCTATTGATTCGGTGGATGCCTCTATTACTTTTAACCCCACCCGTTTAAGTACCCATGTTGTTGCTGCTCCTTCACCGGATGCAGCTACCTGCTTAGCCGCATTGTCCTGCATTGGACAATGCAGGACAATGGACCCCTGTTTGGACAGGGGTCCAAACCCCCTTTTTGGACCCCTGTTTGGGTCTCCAAAAATGCTCGGTTAAATGCCAGTGTTGGCACTGTTCTCCTCCCGCACCATGTTTCTTTAAATGAGCGTGCGGATGCTGCCACTAGAGAAGCTGTCCGCTCTTGTCCCATCTCCCATAAAGGTATTCCTTATTCCGACTTTTACCCGGTGATTCATTCCTCCATCCTTGCCCGTTGGCAGGGCTGTTGGTCTTCTGTTGTTGGTAACAAACTGCATACTCTTAAGCATATTGTCTCCCCCGTGGCTTTCCTCCTACCACTGTAACCGACAGTGGGAAACGGCTCTAGCGAGGTTGTGTATTGGCCATACACGCTTAACTCACGGTCACTTGATGGAGCGCACCCTGCTCCGTATTGTCCAAATTACATTGTCCCTCTTACAGTCGTGCATATTGTTGTTGAATGTCCTAACATCCAGGACGAGCGTGTGTCTAGCATTCCGACCGTCTCTCGCGGTCACTTGTCCCTCGTTAGAATTCTTGATGACTTGGATACTTTTAATATCGTTCGCCTTATGGGTTTCTGTTCTTGCATTGGCATCCTTAGTGATATTTAGTGCCCTCTGATTATTCTGCACATTTGATGGTGCTACATAGCCTTCCCAGTTTGGTGCCTTCTTTTGATAATTACTTACTTACTTATACCTTCACTATTTTGCTAAAGTGTAGTATATATTTGTTTTAACATTCGGAAACCATTTCATGTGTTGAGCATTGAATGTTTTTTTTATATATTATATGCTTTAACTATATTTATCTCTACCCGCAATGCTTCTGATGAATGAACAACTCAGGCGGAGACTTATGTGAGTACTATAGGCCGCTGCCTCCACCACTTGCTAACTTGGAGACAGTTCATGTAATAATAATGGTAGTAACAATAATGACTAATTGAAACTATAATAATTATAATGATAATTACAAAAGTAAAACTTGGTCTTGCGTCGTAATAAAAGGAAGGACTCAATGCTTCAGTGCCACTACACAGTGCATAGTAATCCATATATATATAGCTCTGTAGGAGGCTTGGTCGACGACCGGGCCGCGGGGACGCTAAGCCCCGGATACACCTCAAGGTAGTTGGGGATTCTTGGCCAGATGGATGATTTCTAGTGATATTCTTCTGAACAACGGGGAACGTCGAGCCAGACAAAACGTCCCCATCTTTGACCTTGACTATAATATGGATTTCATTAAGATTACCTTCAGTGGCGAGGCTTTGAAACCTGTGCGTGACAGTGGACATGCAAGGGGTCAGAGCTCCGGCAAGAACGTTTTGGGCGCCTGATCTCGACCACGCACCTTGGCCCGTCCTCTGACCTCTTCGTTAGACCTTCCTCTGACCTCTTACACCTCCTGATGCCACACACGAGGTAGTGTATGGCGTGAGGGGGGCTCTTAATCCCTCCTCTTTATTATGATTCGGGCACCAATCTTTTGTGTGACTATGAGACGTGTATGAAATATGAGGAAGACTCCTGTTCCCACTGAACAAAACAGATTCCCACGACGGTTCATCGATTCGGGAACAATATACACACCACTCACTACTTCGAGCTGGTCAGAGCATCTAGATGTTGTCGTGGAGTCAACCACTGGGTTGTCTCTGTAGTCTTTACCCCTCACAAAATCCCATTACAGGTATAACCTTTACGTTGTGAGGGAGTTTTACTCATTCCATTTCCAGGGTGGCAAAGTAGTGAGTCTCAATGAGCTCCTCTTCTGGTCACACCAGGGTGCGGGTGGGTTGGATTACTGAAGACTCTCCCTCCTTCTCTCTGTTGGCATTGTGGACTGTTAAGTGTAGTTCATGCGGGCCCTCTCCTGACTATAGGAATGGCGGGTGTAGCCAGCCACTGGATGATCTTACGGGTCCCCAGACCCACCCACTATAGTGGAGTCACTCGTGTGGGCGCCTTGTGGGTATGTATGGACGCCAGAGTCGGATTGAGGAGGGAAAGTGTCTTTATATCAACTAGTGCAAAATCTTGTAGCAGTGCCCCTCTAGTAAATGGGAATTTATGCTGAGGAAAGGTACCCTCTCCTGCATAAGCTTACGCTTGACTCCTCTCACTGTCCTGGGAGAGGGAATCCCATCACCCACGGTGGAATTGATAGTTATTTTTCCTGTCATCGCCCTCTAAGACTAGTGTGTGGTTAATCAGGTCTGCAAGTCTACGCCCTCTGGAGGCCTCGACGCCTTACCGACTTTTCTCTAATGAATATTCCTAGTACTGAACATCAAGTGAGCTTTCACCAGCCAGTTGTTTCGCATAGGCTCATTACATCATCGACCTCCTTGCTGATTGGTTCATTTTATACCTCTTAACCCTTCACAGTTCAGCTATAATACCATCTGACCCCATTGGTTCAAACACTACACCTAAGTTAACCACATTAGTCCTATTGAATGCTATCCTTTCTCCCCTTATAAACTGTTACAGATAAGAAATAAATTCTACATCTTTTAACAACTAATCACGTCAAAAACTAAATAATATACCTAACAGATACTTGCGGTGTAAAGGTTGTGTTTACGCCTCACAGAGAGCATGGTATCAGGGGGGACTGGTGTAAACACCCGCAAGCGGCCTTGCCTCCACCCTCGCATGTTTGCACATATAAACAACAGTATATCTGAGGGCGAGGTTCATAAATGAAAGCGACGTCGAAGTAAATGTATAAAGCATGTTTTATTAAGGTAGTGGACTACGAATTCATTGACTTGACAGAGGTCTTCTGTATATTTGTATATACTCGATTTTGTAAACCCGGTAACTACAGTAAGATATGTATTATAATGCTTAAATATTTTGTACTTACTTAGTTGTGTTTGAGGGGGTTGAGCTTCGGCTCTTTGGTCCCGCCTCTGCACTGTTTAGTGGTTATATCAATAGTCAAACTCATTGCTTTGATCATTCAAGTGACACTATATTTTAGATATCATGAATTTCAAAATAGATAATATAATAGGTAGATAAACTAGTAAAATGTTAAAATTGTAATTCACTTGAATATCAGTAAAAATCCAGTTTTTTTTCTCGAACCAGACTAAAATGCTGCTCATAACATATATATTACTGGATATTATATTGAAATTATACCATTTGTGACCGAACAATAGTTATGATGGCCACCTATAAAATTGTAATATATTATATATTTGTGTTTTACAGGAAGAATCCCCAGTCCACACACAATTGTTAGCAGCTCTAAAACTGTTTAATTTGAGTAAGGAAGAAGGCTCTATTACTTACGTGTGATCAACCACTACAAAATACGTCTGCCCTCCTTCTTAATATTTACCTCACCAGAAACGCAATGTAAAAACCAGAAAATGCAACACTAAACGAAAGACGGTTAAGACATTAGACGAATATAATCATATTTTTTAATTACCAAAGATGCCAAAACCTTTATGTTGGTGAAATTCATTGAGATAAGATGGAAGGCAATTAGTTAGGGAGTAAAGTGTATAGTTAAAAAAAAATAGAAATTAGTGAATTTGTTATTGTACTTTTAGAAAAGACAAAATCCTTAATATGTGGAGACAACTAAGTAAGGAATTAAATGATCTGGAACGTCAACGATACAGGTAATATATTGTAAGTGATGCACTATAATTAAGTCGTACTGTAATTATTATGTATTCTTGGTAAGAAACGTAATATTATCTTGTGCCAGACTCAACAATTGTAACCTCTAATATGAGAGAACATAACATGGTCAGCAGTTATCGTCACATAGGATAGATGTTATGTTTTTATTCTTGAACCTCGGTGACTGTCCCTCTTCACACACTCGGTGACTCTCTTCACACACTCAAGTTGTTCTGCTCTCGTATGGCGTCCTGAACGCTATCTAAGAACACCTGAACACATGAAACACATTAAGTGCAATATAGATGTACTTAACGCTTTTTATTCTCGAACCAAATATATTAATAGATGCAATTTGCCTTAATATTTAAATATAAGTAATATCCCTGTATGCCATATTACGCAAAATGGCCCCACATGATTGGTGGAGCTCTAATCTGCCATTCACGATCTCGTAACTGCTTATTATAGCACGGTTTCCCCTGTAAGCCAAGCCCTAGACACAAGCAACTTTGTCTAAAAGTCCATAATACTAGGAAACAATATAACCCTACACAAGTTCCTAATATATACACATTTCTAATATAGTGTAATGCAGAAAATGTATAGCATTTTTATTACATTCACAAGCTAGAGACACCGTGAACTAGGAACACTGTGCACGTCCATGATCTCTGGCATTTACACATGTTCAAAAATTTACACGATGCTTCAGTGTATCAAACAATAAACTATTATAATGTAGTTTATGAAAAATAAATTAGAACTTTAATGACCTGCTTATATTAATTTTAAAATTAAATTTATATTAGAACTTTCCTATTGAACGTAACACGTATATGCTTTGTACACATCAAAAGTTGCTTATAAAATGGCAGAATTTTTAATCTCTGTTCTCACATGCTTATCTTATTTTATTTATAACAATAATTAATTTCGCTCTCATAAGGTGTAAATCATAAAAAAGCTCCTGAATATACAATAATCTCATACAGTTGTATACTCTATAGCCAGCTTCTTGAATTTAAGATAATTTTACAAATTGTTATTTTGTAAAATGTTTTCATTGTGATTTATAAATTAGACTTACAGTACATTAGTTAGTGTTGTTTGTGAGTTGCTTTAAGAGACATATAGTTTGTTATTGAACTCAAAATATTTCAGAACTTATGCTTTGTTTAACAATTGTATTGTTAATATTGTCTCATAAATATCGAACACTGTTCATTGTATTTATTGTAATCATGATCTAATATTTAAATTTTTGATTACCGTATAAATTGTATAAAAATTTTATTTTAAAAAATTACTAATTATATTTTATATTAAATTATTTGTTTTGCTTCTTCCTTATTTTATATTTTTTTTTATATATAGAATATCCCATGGTGAAAAACCCATTTCAGTGTTTGCACTTTTTGAGACTTGAAAAGTGTTCATTGTTTGTATGGACTTTAGTGAATATTGTAAGGTCGTTATCTGTTATGTAGCATCTGTAGCAGCGATTGTAGTAATAGTGTTTGTTTATTGATCACAAGGGCACTATTCTGCAAGGTCCATAAGCTTCTAGCTTATGGACTCATTCTTCAGTAGCTTATGGTTGAGAAACGTATTGTGTATGGATAGCACCACCCAGCCCACGACCATCACATAGTATGGATAACACCACCCAGCCCACGACCATCACATAGTATGGATAACACGACCCACCCCACGACCATCACATAGTATGGATAACACCACCCAACCCACGACCATCACATAGTATGGATAACACCACCCAGCCCACGACCATCACATAGTATGGATAAATCGTATATATGCGTATAAATCGTGTATAAATTGGGTAAATCGTATATGTGCCTTTCTTTGTGCCTTTTCTGTTCCTGAAACAAGAAGTTAACTTCGATAAAATTTCCCACTGATTGATTCCTTGCGTCAGATCCTGTTTCCTTGAATTAAATAAAATTTAAATACATTCCGAGACAATTTATTCATACACTGTATGCATAAACACACTCGGTCTACGCATACAGTGTATCCAACCAAATGAAACCAGCATGATTGAAAAATGAGTGGAAATAGTCAACATATCAAATTCAGAGCTACATCATCTTCAACAAAGGCTGAGCCGGCGTTTTCCCCGAGTCCACGAGGTGAAACTTTCCAATTCAACTCTCCACACTACAGCAGTATCATAGGCGATAGGAACAGCTCAGGGAAGAGCTGTTATGGTAATTCCTACTTGGGCAAGGAGATCGTGCCTTTTCCTTTACCACCTATTCATCAACATATCTGCATATTCCAGTGTAAGAAATCAACATCAAGAACAGCAGCAATACGTGCTTAGAAGCCGTGTCTAGACAGACACCACCACCACCCTTCCCCTGCAGGTACCCGACACACCTGGACACCTGCTGTCTCGGACCAACTCCACTCGCCAGTCTAACCGCTCGTTTAAGACTACCGGCGATAGTTACATGCACATCAGCACCACCTGCACTAAGGCCTGGCCGCCTATATAAGCAGCTCACCACCAGCCAGACCTCGGAATACTCTTAGTGCTTCAAGCTGCAAGATCTACTCCCGCTCTCCTGGGTGTCGGCAGACTCGAGCAGCTCTTGTATAAAGTATATATCCTGCACCTTTAATTTTGTTATTAACGTAACTGTCACGTGTTTATATTTGTCACGTTGTATTTTGTGTTCTCGCCATTTATCATAGAGGCATTGTATTTGTTGTTAGTCATTTTTGTAATATTTAAGTTTTTCATTCTCTTAGAATTTATCCCGCAACTCTCACACCGTGAAGAGGTCAGAAGCAGTTTTATTTACTTTTATGATGACCAAAGCACACATCAGAAGATGAAGAAACAGCGACGTTTCGGTCCGTTCTGGACCATTATAAAGTAGTGTGTTTATGGGTTCAATTTAGTTAATTTCTTTATTATGCACCCCATACCCATCCCGTGGGCAGTGGTATAAAGGATTAGTGACACATAATCGGTTCAGGAACTGAACCCTAGAGTTCGTTTTGCTAAGCAAATACCAATCTTTTGACGATAGTTACACAATTATTTGTTATATATACATGTACGCATGCTCATGCATACATGTACATATACATAAGTATACATATTTAATCACCCACACAAATACACACATCAATAATCTTTTTGTCACAAGTGATTCAACAAGAGGCTCACAACAGTCACTATACAAGGCACTTTACATCTATGATGAGTCGCACAGTTACTAGTCTTGCTGCACACCCACCCAACTGGGCAGCAGCTTTACAGTCATGTGCATGCATTACTTACAGTAAGCAAATTTTGGATACTTCGCTAGAGTGCAAGGATTATGGCAACCAATTCTGTTTGAAAAGTGGAGGCCAGTTACTTATACGCGCTCCACACTCATGGGAGAAGGAACCATCTCTCCTTGTCACAACTGCACTTCCAGCTGCACCATAGGACTGATGCAAGGATCCATCAGTGTAAATATTCTGGGAAAGGGAGCGCTCTCTGACTAAAGCATCAATTTGGCTTAAGGCATTGTACTTTGCTTCTTGTCGAAGCAAGGCTTGTTCTTTAATTAGCTTCTTGGGTGGGAGAGGGGGGGACAGTAATTTAGAAAGGAATGATCTCCCATGGGGCAGGAAAGTGTCGTTGTTGTCTCTCTTGGTAGAGGTGATGAAAGTTATACATACTGAGCACAGTGGCAGTTTCGGTAATCCATTTGGAGGGATGCTGACCTTCAAGGAAGAAGGCTTGGAGGGCTTCAGTGCAAGGGTTAGGGTGGGTTAACCTAAGCATCTTGATACCAATTAAAGCATTAATGTCAGTGATACGATCACTTACACATGAAATATTAAGTTCCTTCCTCATGTTTAGTAATTTAGTTGTACGGGGGCATCCAAGGATAATCCTCATGGCTTCGTTTTGCATCTTTTTCCAGCCCTCCAAGCATTCTCTCAGGCACTAGAGCAAGCATGGGTGCAGCATAATCAATCGGAGACCTAATATATGAGATACATTTTGACAATTCTCACATTTGCACCATAGCTTGGATGGTAGCCTGCCACAGCCTTGAGAGCACGGAGCCTCTCTCTACATTGGCGACTCAGTCTGGCTAAAACATTGCGGTACAGTGGAACCTCGAGACAAAGGTATTATTTTTTTCTGGTAACATAGTAGAGCAGAGAGCCATCATGCAACTGCATTTTGCGAACGGCCCCACGCCGTCTGGGTGGGCGTCGGTTCAGGATCTTTATTTTTCTCTACTGAGATGACTAAGCCTAGTTCCTGACATGTGTGCAATAGAGTTCAGAACATTTTGGGTGTTGGTATACCCATTGGTGTAGATCAGTATATCATCTGCATAGCTAATGTGTTCGCTGGGCCTTCCGGTTACGGACGGACCGAAACGACGTCGTCTCTTCATCTTCTGGTGTGTCATCAGCCACGTTATTGTGACTCATCTTCTGCATACGATTTTATGTTCCGTTCTGACATATAGCTTTTCTAAGGTCAGGGTTGTGTTCGGCAGACCTCCACACATCTATATATGCTTGATAGACAATGTCGTCTATATGTATAGATGTCATCTATAGGTAACGTATATCTATCTAATAGATATATTAGTACATTGTATATCTGTACACTGTATTTACGGTGTATGGCAGACGTTAGTTTTCATTGCAAACCTGAAGCCTTATGCGACCTAGGGCTTCAGTGGCTTTACTTTTTTATGCTAAGGCACGTTTTTACAATGTTAAATATTTTGAAAAATTCTTAATTTGTTTATTGTGAATATAAAATCATCTATAAAAATGGCATTACAGTTACGCTGACATTAAATTCTACAATATTTAACACTGAAGAATCCCTACAAGGGCGATGGTGGGTGGAGGGTGTGAAGCCTAGCTGCTGCTCCCAGTCACCCCGGGGACACGCGGCCTCTCGCGTCTCACTCCTCCACAGCAAACATTTCACAGCTCAAACGTCGTCGTTTCTTCGTTTTCTTATGTGTGGTTTGGTCACAGATCAAACATAAAAAATATATTGGTAGTTCTGAAATTTTATTTGAGAATAAGATAATATTCACAAGGGTCTCAAATGCACGATCGTTTAAATAATAATAATAAATTGTCACTGAAATATATCTGCGTTAATTTGTGAGCTGAAAGCTATTTTTCCCTCTGGAGACACCCCCTGTGGTTAAAACAATGTGTTCTGCCTGGAGGAAGATGCCCATACTCCTTCTTGCAACAGTTTTGTGCTCTACACCCAGCTTACTAGGTGAGTTTTTTACCAAACTCTTCCGCTTAATTAATGGCATAAATGTAAGACGCACTTGTGCTTGTATTTCCTTTCATACGCATCAAAATTCCCTCTAACCACGTCCATTCTGCGTTCTAAGGGATGTCAATTAAGTGGACTCAGCTGAAGGGGGTTCTAATGTCCATTTGAAGAGTTTGAGGGTGTTCTGGTGCAAATTTAAAAAGTTTAGTGGGGATCCGAGCGACAGGAGAGCTGCATCATGGCTTTAACTGTAATTCTTTTACAATCTTTGGCCAGGTCTAGAGATTAATTTTTATTTTGTATTGCCTAGCTTACTTTTTGATTATTATATGATGTTGATAATGTTGAATTAAGTTGTTGCATGTTGAATTCTTTAAGCCTGTTAGCTGGATAGTAATTCTTGCACAGCCCAATATGTTAATTTACTTTGCAGTGGAACAGTGAAATAATTTACGTACATTGTTACTATTAGTTAGGCATGGTTGGGATATAAGTAATTTGCACATTGCATTTACATTAAAGAAGTTGCTTGACGTAGGCAATTTAACATAGCAGCATGGATGATCTGTCTTGACTAGTGGGCTGGCACTTAATTATAATATATATACCATACACTTGCATGAACTCGCAAGCATTTTAACAAACAGAACACTTCCCCATATGAGAGTATCGAACCATGGGCCAGCAGGTGCCAGGCCAAGAAGTGTTCTGGTTGTTAAATTGCTTGAGAGTTCATGCAAGTGTATGGTATACTGAAGACACGAGTTTTTCCTAGTAAATATGATTGATAGAAAATGAGTGTTTGATCAAAGGCTATTCCTCTGGTGTCGTTGGGAGGCGGGGGGGGAGGAGATTTCGTGGTGGAAAACCCACACAAATTTCTGCCCTTTTCAACGATCTGAGGGTAGCCTAGTGGTTAATACTTTAATTCTGGATACAGTCTTGGGCTAAAGTGATTCTTGCCAGTTGGTCAGTATAGCACCTGTGTGACCTTGTAACAACCCGGCTGATAGGCCTTAGGCAGCTAATGACCTCAGTGGCTGCTATTGAAAACACAAGTCTCGAGAATCGCTCAGTTGTTTCCTGTGTTTCTTACTAGTAATAAATGATCTAACGTATCACAATACCAATTATGTCTTTCATGATAGGGTGAGTTTTTCTATTAAAATGTGGCATCACTCAGTACGATACAAACAACATAATTGTCTAATTGCATGGAGTGGGTTATGAATACCCGTGGGTGGTGGGCCAGGGGGTGCGGGCGGCAGAGAGGCGACCCCCGCGGTACAATATCACTGCTGCGCTGGCTGGCAAGACCAAGGAGGCGCTGGAGGGTCCCAGGCTGGTGTCTCGTCAGTTCTCTCGTCTCGTCGTGTCCTCCGGCTCATCCGTCACACTCAACTGTACCATAGAAGATGCTGGAGACGTCTCGGTGAGTATATTTTACACCTTGTGGTGGATGACGGTGGTCAAGGGTGATGGGATTGCCTGTAAGCAATTCATTAAATCTGATAGGGCTTGTAGGAAACATGACGGGATGAGTCAGGTCAGGGAGGTCAAGGTTTGTCATAGTTTTTTTGCTTTAAGTAATGTACAAAGAGGGTTAGTAATGGCTGCAGGTATACTATTATAATATTTCATTCACCTGGGCACTAGGAGAATATAATAGTTTAAGAGTTCAGTGTAGTGGAACTTAAAGGAGCAATGTTCAGAGGTAACATAATCACAAAAGATACTGAAAGGAATAAACAAAGTAGGAAGGTAGTCTTTTCTAGAGTAAGGAAGAGAGCCTTGTAAATCATACTGCACGGTTCGTCAAACGTGCAGAAAACAGCAATTATACAATTCTAGGAGTGTGGTGGCAATTAACCACCAGCCGGGTCGGACGTTCCCCTGGTCTCCCTGCTGGTGTTTACATTGGGTGAGTGTTGGTTGCCCTGACGGGTGGTTGTTTGCCACTGCGGGGCGACTGGTTTTTCAGTCAAGTATGGGGACTTACGTGCCGCCACTAAGGAGGAAGGACTCGGCTGGCCCGACTTTTACCTGTCGGGTGGATAATGGTGTCGTCAGCAATACTGTTTGCAGTTATGGGTGTGAAAGTGGAAGATCTCGTCGGTCTACAGGTTGTTCGTGACGACAGAGTAGTTGTGAAGTTCGCCGAGAGTGGCTTGTTCCGGAGGTTTTTCGACCAGTATGAGGACAAGGTGGTGGGGCCGAGTAACGGTCTTGGCTCTGTGACTGACGAATTTGAGTGTGGAATACACATACGAGTCTATTAAGAATGCGCCATTTGAAATGTCTGATGATCTTCTCCGTCGGGCTCTTGCCAGGTATAGGCATGTGGACTCTCTTCGTGTCTGTAAATACACAACCGGGGACGTCAAGGGACTCGGTAATGGTTACAGAACAGCCAAGATGGTTCTTCATGGCATGTGCCTTCTTTCGCGCTTGCTAGCTTTACGGTCTGCTTCTCCTACCGTGGGCAGACTCTGACGTGTTTTAAATGTGGCCACATCGGACATTTGGCTGCTGTCTGCGACACTCGGATGTATGGTCGGGAAAATGTTTCATGAAGCGGATTTTCCTCTCTTGCCCGAGCGTGAGGATGTCTCGGTTGTAGATGATACCCCTTGTAAGAGGACGGCCGGGGTGATGGGTGCCGTCCTAGTTAGTGTGGTTGGTGGTGTGGGTGTGTGGGGGGGGGGGTGCGGACCTGCTCCCGCCGTCGGCTTCCTCGCCTCCGCCGGCCCCGTCTCCAGCTCATGTGTCGCCTGAAGGGTGTGGGCCTGTACCCCCTGTGGATGAGGCTGATGTTTTTCCGGATCGTGTGTTGGCCGGCTGTGGGCTCTATTGGGATGCCTCCTGCTGGGGCCGACAGTTCGGATGATCAGAGGCCTACGGCGCCTGCTGCTGGTGCCTCCTTGGGAGGTTGCCCCTAGTGAGCGTGACCTTGTGGTGGTCCTCAAGAAAACTGTGCGCCGGGAGGCCTCTGATCCTGTGGTAGGGGCCCTGGCAAATGTGCGTTCCCTGTGGTTCCCCCTGGAGTGAAGAACTGTGTGACTATCAGTACGGACCTCTGTGGCTACCCTTCTCCGTCCCCTGGTGCTCGTACCCCTCGTGCTGCACCCCCTCCCTGTGGTATCGGCCAATGGAGTCCCGCTCGATGCGTTTCAGACTTTGGAGCTTACTGTGGATTGCCGGGTGTATCTGGCGCCGTGGTGCCCCTATACTATTTGGGTGCCGAGGGTGAAGTGTTTTGTTTATGGGGTGCCGGAGCTGATGCCTCAGCCTTGTGCGTCGCCTGGTAGACCGGTGTCTGATGATGTCAAGCTCGTTTGGGAGGCATACTGCTTGCGGTTTCCGAAGGAGTTTCCCGATAAATATGCTTAGTTTTGTGCTTGCATTGTATGCTCCCGGAACGTTTATAGCTTATTGTATTGTCTGTGATGTGGTTGTTTTGTTTGCCTAGTTTAGACCTTTGTGTTCATTGTTTTGTGTTTTGTTCATACTGTAATATGTTTTTCGTGTGTGTTAGCCTGTTATCTTCTGTGTTGTGTTTCTAATGGTGTTCTGGTTTTTTTTTGTTTTTTTTTTTGCCGGGTCCTGCGTGTTCCGGTATTTTTTTCACGTGTGTCTGGGTTGTGGTTGCCGTTTGTTTCACGGTTCCTGTGTGTTCCGGTCGAACGATCACGTGTTTCTGTGCTGTGTGTGCCGGGTGTTCCGTGGGTTGTGTGTGCATTTAAATTTCTTACTTTGTACCTTTGCTTATGAATGTTTATTTTTCGCCATTGTGTGGTTTTTATTGTATAACTTGGCGCGCCTCGTCTGGTTTGTGCAGTTTATTATTGTGTTTTCTAATGTATTTTGCTTGTTTCATGGGTTCTCATTTACGTTTTGCACTATGTAAATTGTCCACTGTTTTTTATTGTTCACGTATGTTCAGCTTTTGGTGTGTGATCTGTACTGTATTTGTTCTGTGTTGCTTGCCTGTCAATTGGCGACATGTTGTTGGGTGGTGTGTGCTGGTGTATTGAAATTGAAATTGAATTGAAATTGAAATAAGTTTATTGAGGTAAAATACACACAAAGGGATGAGGTAGCTCAAGCTATTCTCACCCCGTTCAGTACAACGTGTTAATATATACATAGACACACATCACAAATAAACATATTACCAAACATTCTGAGAGGTAAAAATATACATTTCCTCCCTCACAAGGAGTATGGTATCAGACGTACACACAAATACTTTTATGACCTAGGTATACTGTATAGACAATTTGCAAGACACCTGCAGATAATTCAAAAAAATATTACAATCTTGGTGCAAAATTCTTATATCTCTCAAGAATATCATCAACCTTTCCGTTGTGACACATCCAGGCTATTTGTTCAGGAACAGTCCTTATCTCAGTGTTTCTATATACACTAATCAACGGACAATCAAGAATATAATGGGCAAGGGTGTGAGACCTTAACATACCACATAGTTTACACTTCGTGTCATTATCATGAACATCTATCCCATATTCCCAGTAATATTTGTACCCAAGCCTGAGCCGCATGTACACAGAGTCACTCCAAGCATTTCTCCTTTTACCATAAGTGAAATGGGTGTTTTGACTCACATACATGTAGTGTTGCATGGTTTGACTACTCTCATACATTATCTCTCTCCTCTCCACTCCCGCCTGTGCCTGAATATTTCTGATTTTGCTTCTTATTTGTCTCATTGTGAATTCACATTCGATGTCAACTTGTGGTTTTGATGTGGCACGTTTGGCCAAGTCATCCGCCACCTCGTTGAGCACTATTCCAACATGAGATGGAATCCACATGAATTTCACACTATAACCTTTCAGCTGTATCTCAGTTATTCTTCTCTTACAGTCCTCCACTATAGACATGAAGACTGGGTTTCTACTGTTTAAGGACTCCAGTGCTCCTCGGCTATCGACAAATACAAAAACATTTTTGTCGTCATGACGTACTTCCTCCAAACACGCCAGAATGGCCTGCAGTTCAGCTTGTGTGGATGATATATAATTACTAAGCCGGAGTTCAATTATCCTGTCCACAGTCCCAAACTCCGTATAATCCCTTATTAGGACACCACACCCTGCCCTGCCATCCTCCGCCACCGACCCGTCGCAATATACATGTAAACTGTTGCCTCTTGGTAACCGAGATATCATGCTTCCATACAAACACCGTAATTGTCCCGGTTCATGATGAATCTTTTTCACCTTGAGGGGTACAATTTCGACGTCTATTTTCTGTACTTTCCAGGGAGCAGACATATTACACTTTCGAGAGGGTTTACAGCAGTCAAGTACGTCGTATTCCCTGAGGTCATGAGCTAATCCTCTCGTATAGCGAGTCTCCCTCAGTTTCCTGGAAGTGTGTACGTCACTCAAGCAGGTCTGGACGCTCTCAAACAGCTTATCCCCTCCTTTTCTCCGCATGAAACGAATAGATACTCTAGTGTTAATGTCACGGACTCTATCACACACACTCTGTAAATTTAATTCCATTCTCATTATTTCAATCATTGCATTTCTTTGACATCCAAGAATAATCCTCATAGCCTCGTTCTGTATCAGCTCTATTTTTTGAATTCTGCCTTGGCCTGTGTAAGACAATACGGGTGCTGCGTAGTCTATCAGGGATCGAACAGTGCTTATGTATAACATCCGCAAGATAGGTACACCAACACCTTTACCAGAAAAAGCCAGTGCTTTTAGAGGATGCAGACGGGCTTTACATAAGGTGCTGATATGATTTATTTCAGCATTTTTACTCTCACATGTGTATCCAACATACATGCCCAGATACTTGTACTTCTGTACACGGCTCAGTTCCACACCATTTAGAGTAAGTGTTATATTTCTTCGTTTCCTATACTCGTATTTGGTTTTATCTGCATTTATAACTAAGCCTAACTTGTGACAGGTTGTACCAAGTATGTGAAGAGCATCTTGAATTTTGTTCCCAGAAGTGCCTTGTATAAGAATGTCATCAGCATATATGATCGTCGTGACCCCTGGAGGATACATCTCTGATGCTAATCTGTTCATTAATACATTGAATAAGGTGGGACTTAATACTCCCCCTTGTGGGGTACCTAACTGAAACCTCCGTTCCTCAGACATGTATCCCTGGTAATACACCTGACCTTTTCTGCCTTGCAGGTAATCCCTTATCCAGTGTAGCAATCTCCCTGTTATTCCCAGATTGGCTAATTCGTATAAGATTACTTCCCCATTGGCTTTATCAAACGCTCCTTGTAGATCAACAAAAACTCTACAATTGTCATCCACATTAGACAAACACTTTAAGAGACAATCCGCAGTACTTTTGCCTTTGATAAAACCAAAGAGATTATTGGACATGTTATCACCTACAAGGTAGAGTAGCCTATTTAACAAAATCCTTTCCATCATTTTACAAAAGCAGGATATTAAGGAGACAGGTCTGTAGCCTCCGTTTGACTTAGGGATAGGAATGATGACAGCCTCTTTCCATTTTCTTGGTAACTTTCCCTCTCTATAACTCATATTAAACAAATCAAGTAAGGGATTAGGTTTCATACCGGCTAAATAATTAAGTATGTCATACGTTACTCCATCTTTTCCCGGAGCAGTGGAGCTGCCACTTTTTATAGCATCCAGTAGCTCATCGTGGGTTATCTCAGTGCATGCTATAGATCTTGTATTTAAGGCACATAAAGTTACTCCATTTCTAATATTTTCCCATGACTCAATGGTGACTCTCGTGTCTGCAGGTAAGGACTCCATACCAGCAGCACTTGCCCATTTATCTACTAACTCATTAGCAACTTTCCCTGGATCTGAGTGAGCAATGAATTTAGTCTTACAACCCCTGACTTTATTTACTGCTCTCCATATGTCTTTAAGGTTCTTAGTATTACCAATGGCCTGAGCAAAGTCTTGCCAGTATCTGTCCCGCGCCTCCTTCCTCACCTGACTGCATTCCCTAGCCACTTCCAACATTGTATTTTTCTCTTCATCCCTCATTCCATTTTTTAACCATGCTTTATGCGCACCCCGTAGCATTCTCTCCCATCCCTTGACTTGCTGATCATTGGAATATTTAAATTTCTTAGGTCCGTGCGTCTTGCTTCCCCTGCCCCCGTTATTTTCCCTCTGTACTAATTTCTCTATGTTCTCGACCATGTCCTCGTAAAAACTATCAACGCAGAGCGGCGTGTAATGTTGATACCAATCTCCCATATTTTGAATAAAATAATTTTTCATATCTTTCTTAATATTTAGCCTTTTCCTTTGGAAGTGGACTTGTTTTTTCCCCAGTGGTAATTCAACGTTCAAGGCAAAGTGGTCACTAAGTAGTTCCCGAACAACCCGAGCCTCCCCCATAATCCCCTGAGAGTTTAAAACGCAGGCATAGTCAAGCCGTCCTCCCCTGATGTGAGTTGGTTCATTGTTTCCCAATAGACAGGTATCTGGATGATCTTGTAGAAACTGTAACCACTTGACCCCATTAGTATTAATACTACCCACTGTCCCAAGGCTTGTGTGCCGAGCATTAAGGTCCCCAATGACCAGTGAAGGATTAGTATAAATGCAGTCAGGTAAATAGTTAGCGTCGAAGCAGTTCCTGGATACATACAAATTAACTACAATAAATTCCCCTTCCCTTAATGATAATTTAACACAGACACTCTCTATACCTTGCGTTTTTGATGGCGGTTCTACTAACTCTGCTGGTATGGAGTTCTTAACATAAATCGACGTGCCTCTGATGTTATTTGCGGCGAAGAGGTGAAACCCTTTATAGCCATTTAATTTCAATAATCCTTCATTCCTATCCCCTGTCTCCTGGAGAGCTACAACATCAATATCATTTCCCATCACATAACAATGAACATCTGTAACCCTGTTTCTCAAACCATTAACATTCCATGACAACACTTTCAGTCTAGGGTGATCCATTATTAATCAATTCATTGCCTAAGTCATCCCCAATAAGTTCACTAAATGATAGCCATACCTTGTATAACATCTCCCACCTCCTCCCAAGTTCACCAGTAAAAGCGACATTGCGATTCTCAAGAGATTTTTTCAGCCCTGAGATGTCCATTATTGGCCCAAATGATTCCTTCATTTTATGTGTAATTATAGGGTTCTTCCTTTCACTACGACTACCATCATTCACACACACTTCACTTTCCTTCATTTCATCACTCAATATTTCATTTTTGTCCTCAACCACTATATCCTGACTATCCTTCACCGTTTTGTGATTTTCCTTGACCTCCTGAACGTTTAATTTAGCCTCGATGGACTCGATTCTCTGCCCCAGATTTTGGAGGAACTCACCAACTTTTTTAAGTTCAGCCCACACTTCCTTGACCATATTATTATGACCCTCTCTCTGAGCCACAGTAGCCACTTCACTCACCGTTACACTGTCACTGCCGGAGTCCTGAGTGGTGGCGTGGCTGCTTGTTGCTGGAGCCTGCCTAAGTAAAGGTGACTCCTTTACCCACGCATTCGTCCGGTTCACTGGCACTGTTTGGGGCAGACTGTTTTGCTGTGCTCCCGGTGTCTGGGTAAGAGCTCTTGCTTGCTCTGTAACATTCACCGGCCGGAGAACAGCCATACTCGGCCTCTTGCTACACACAGCCGAGCTCGCATTGTGAACACCTCCACAGTTGCAGCATCTGGGAACTATTTTCTCACCCAGATTCAGTCTGTTTCTACACACAGTAGAGAGGTGAGACTTTCCGCAGAAACGACATCGTGGATCATTTTGACATCTCCAGGATTTATGCCCCCATCTGCAGCATTTCAGGCATATTATGGGCTCTTCCACATACTTTGCTACATGCCTGTAGCCAGCCCCGGTGATGAACACTTTTTCGGGTACGTCACCTCTCACTAGAGCCACCACCTGACTCCTAGCTTCACCTTTAATAAGGTGACGCTTGGCCCACACAAATCGTTGGTCGTCGAGTATAAACTCGGGGTCCAGAATCTGAGGGTATTTATAGATAATTACCTTCGTCAGCTTCTCGTTCCCCTCCGGTATTTCCATAAGAATTCCATCGTATCCTTGCTGGGTAAGATACTCCACTGCCTCCATAGAACCTACCGTTAAGTAAGGTCTGTTTACACCTTCCTTCAGCAGGGGCTCGAACTTGCGGTGTTCTCTTCCGAGTTTGACGGTCCACAGCAGCTTCTGATGATAGGCCAGCGTGCATGAGGCAGGGAAGAGAAGCCTCCATCTCCGCTGATCCTCACCTTCCTGACATCGTTCCGTCCGTTTGTCTGCATCAGTCTCGGCGTCGTTCTTCATTCTTTTATCGTTTCCGTTAAGTGTATTACTGTCCACACTACGCCTTGCATCCTGTCTTCTTCGTTTCTTCTTATTCCTTGTCAGAACTTCTTGAAACACGCCCTCCTCGTCTGACTGGCTGCTTTCAGAGTCCATGTTAATATCTCCGTGGGAAGTAGCCAGTTCTACTGGTGACTGAGTCTCCATCTCAGTACCCAGCATGGGGGGAGGGGGGGGGAAGGTGCGGAGCAGGTATCTTGACCCGACCGCGTCCCAGGTAAGACTGTGTGCTGGTGTAAGGTTTTTCTTTTGGTGCTTCGGTGCCTTAATGTTGTAATGCTTTCCTTGTCGTGTATTTGTTGTATAAATAAAATAGAAAAATAATTATACAATTCTATAATGGAGGAAATTTGAGCTAACTAATGTTTTACCTTGTTTACAAAGGTAACGTGGACCCGAGACAAGGTGGTCTTGACGGTGGACAGGCTCCGGTAAGTGCTCATAATCCATTGTTATCTTTAAGTTACAATTGACTAATATACTGTCCTGTCTCCCATTCACCCGCTATTCCACTTTCTACCCTTATCTTGCACCCGCTATTCCACTTTCTACCCTTATCTTGCACCCGCTATTCCACTTTCCACCCTTATCTTGCACCAGCTGTTCGCCTTCCCCCTTCAACTCTAAATGTTCAGTCATTTGAATACAGTTTTCGATATGATTAGTTTGATGATTAATTATCCTTTACCTTGCAGATATACGAGGGACGAGCGGGTGAGTGCTCTTCACGAGAGTGGGTCACGAGACCATGGCCTGCGCTTCGCCCGTGTCCAACCACGTGACTCTGGTGTCTTTAGGTGTCATGTTGACACACACCCCGAGCAAGTGGCTGAGGTCAAGCTCATAGTCATAGGTAAGGCCTTCAAATACCTGCCATTCATTTAAGCACATTATGTAATCCCAGTAAACTCGAGGAATGTTATAACAACCTCACTCAGCGATATCTACGAAAATGTATAATTATATATACTGAATATCCCCACTTCCCCTCTCGTTCCCACCAAGTATTATTTTCCTGTATATAAGTTTAACATGCTGGTGGTGCTGCATGTAATGATAGTAATAGGAATGATATGGATTACAGACGCTTACTCTGTGATCTTTGGATCGTCTGAGGTGTCGGTGGCTGAGGGAGCAACACTGTACCTGCTGTGTATGGTGCTGCAGGTCAGTGATGTACCGGAGTACATCCTCTGGTATCATAACACTAACGTTGTTGACTACTCCAGAAAGAGCATCTCGGTGAGTAATAATTACATTACTGTTCTCAACGTTATAAAACTCTCTTCAGTTGACATAAAAATAAGTAATGGTTAAGCGGATTAGATAAATATACGCCGCCTGTAATTTGATCTCGACAATTAAATATGAAATGTTTAATATTTGTCTGAACTAAAATATTTAAGTTTGCTTTTTACTGAATTTGCGAGAAGAGTAGACTGTAGGTACAATATTACTCGAGCAACAAACTAAGTCTTTAAGATAAGATGTATAACTGCTGTAGCAGTCTAGAAATAATGGGAGGTCAGAATTAGCATTACAGTTTAGATTGACCAAACCACACACTAGAATGTGAAGGGACGACGACGTTTCGGTCCGTCAATCGACTTAAGACGTTTCGGTCCAAGACGGACCGAAACGTCGTCGTCCCTTCACTTTCTAGTGTATGTTTTGGTCAACATATTTCAGCCATGTTATTGTGACTCCTCATCTGCATTACAGTTTAGAGTTTTAAAGATGTATGTATATAAGAGACTAAGCATGTTTAAATAAGGTATCTGGATAAGGAGTTCGTTATAGTTCTGACTGCTGATTTGTGCCGAATAATTTAGGGTCCGGATTTGTTTTATTGAATCACTGACACAGATAATGGTAGGCGAGAAGAGGATAAATGTGTCAATGGCATTGAGTAGGCGATTCCACGTCTGGCCGTCGGTGGGGACTGTCGTTGCCGCTGTGCGTTCCAGTTTTAGCCAGCCAGTGGTTGTGTGCGGTTGTTAATGGTCTCTGTTGCGGGTCTTTGTGGCTGTGCTGGCCTGTGGGATGGGGTTACCCCTTACACCGTGTCCAGCGAGCTTCGATGATTGTACTGGAATTCACTGGACAGGCGACTTACCCAGCGAAGGAAGTGATATTGATTGACCTCCTCCGGGTAGATGTGGCAGTGGTATGTGGAGTGCTGATTATCTCCAGTCACAGGGCGGTGGTAAAGTTCAGTTCACCGGTCTTCCGGGATTTTATCGACCACTATGACGGACACTCCTTCCAGCTGCCTGGGGATGTTGGATCCGTGACCATCTCGGATCGGAGCGGTACGTCCACGTATGTGGCCGTTCACGAAGCGGCGTTTGAGTTCCTGGAAGACCTTTTCCGGCGTTACTTTACCCAGTTTAGACGTGTGTTTTATGTTTGTATGAACGTCGTCTTCCCTTTCAGTGGAAGGGCATCCCGAGTGGGACCCGGACATTGACCATGCGCCTTAAGACCACTATTCCGTCTTCCGTCATTCTTATGGGTTTCTACACAAGGATATTCTATGTTGGCCAGCCCCGTACTTGCTTCCGTTGCGGGTTGGCACTCAGGCTGCAGGTTGCCGTGCTGGCGGTGTGGGCCATGTGACCCTCTTCTGGGAGAAGGATTTCTTCCCTCTGAAGGTCCAGGGGGCCTTCGTGTGTGTAACGACGAGGATGCTGTATCCGGGCCTTCGGATGGGCCGGTGGTGTCGCAGGTGTCTGCGGACCCCCTGCTTGGCGGTGAGGGTGTCGAGGCGGTGGTGCATGTGCTCCCTCCTCCGCCACCTCCTCTTCAGGCTGTCTTCCGTGGTAAGTGGCGCCAGGTACTGAAGGGTTGGGTGTGGTGCCTGTTCCACTTGGAACACCACTTGATATCACCACTTGGCGATATCATATTCTATATCAACTTTATTCTTTTGGCCTTCGTGGTCATCTCCCTCTCTTTCTCCGCAGCTTCCTCTCTCGTCGTTCCTTTCGGGTGCGCCTTGGTACCGCTCTCTGCCTCTTTTCAGCAATACGAAGGTGTGCCCCAGGGTAGTGTTCTGAGCACTACTCTTTCTGGTTGCCCTCAATGGTCTTCTTTCCTCTCTTCCTTCAGGTGTCTTCTCCGCTCTCTATGTCGATGATCTTACCCTTTGCTGTCAGGGTGATGATTCGCCTTTCCTTCAGCGCCGGCTTCAACTTGCAATTGATGCCGTGTCGTCTTGGGCCACCGATCATGGCTTCAAGTTCTCTACTTCTAAGACTTGTGCCATGACTTTTACGCGGAAACGGGTCGTTCTTCGTCCCCCTTTGTCACTTTATGGTCATCCCCTTGAGTACAAAGATTCCGCGAAGCTTTTGGGGTTGTTCCTTGACACTCGTTTGTCTTGGTCTCCCCATATCTCTTACCTCCGTGTTGAGTGCTCTAAGACCCTTACCCTCCTTCGGGTCTTGTCCCATACTTCTTGGGGGGGGGGGGGCAGATAGGCGCACTCTCCTTGCTTTACATTCCTCTCTCGTCCTGTCTAAGCTCGATTATGGTTGCCCTGCTTACTCGTCTGCTTCTCCTACTCTTCGCCGTCTTGATGCTTTGCACCATACTGGGTTGCGCCTCAGTTCTGGTGCCTTTCATTCGACTCCCGTCCTCAGCTTGTATGTTGACACTGGCTTCCTGTCTCTCCAGGACCGCCGTGATCGCTACTGTCTTCGCTATCTTGGGCGGTCCTTACAACATCCTTCCTCTCGCCTCTGTCGTGCTTTAACTTTTACCCCTCCTGCGGTTCCTGTTCCTCTTCACCACCTCCCTCTTTCTGTCCGGTTATCTCGCCTACAGGATTCTCTTTCCGTTCATATTTCTAATGTTTCTCCTCGTGTTGTTCCTTCTTTGCCCCCGTGGAGAGTCCCTCTTCCGCGGTTTTGTACTTCCTTGACTCGTATCACTAAAGCTTTTACCCCTCCTACGGTTCTAAAACGCCTTTTCCTTGAGCACTTTTCTTCTCACTGCCGCTCCATTTCTGTCTTCACCGATGGGTCTAAGTCTGCGGACGGTGTTGGCTACTCTGTTGTTTTTCCTGATCGCACTTATATGTGTCGCTTACCTCCGGAGACTAGCATCTTTACAGCGGAGCTTTATGCTATTCTCTATGCTCTTCGTCTCCTGCTTTCTCGTTGTCAGTCTTCCTTTGTAGTTGTTGTTGAATCTCGTAGTGCCCTCATGGCTCTCGGGTCCTTTAATCCGGTTCATCCAGTAGTTGTCGAGATCCAGCATTGGCTGTTTCTTGTTCACAGTAAATTTAAGTCAGTTGAGTTTTGCTGGGTTCCCAGCCATATTGGTGTCTTTAAATGCTGCGTGCGGATGCTGCCACCAAGGAAGCTGTCCGCTCTTGTCCCGTCTCTCGTAAAGGTATTCCATATTCCGACTTTTACCCGGTTATCCATTCCTCCGTCCTTACCCGTTGGCAGGCTTCTTGGTCGTCTGTTACTGGTAACAAACTACGTACTCTTAAATGTTGTTTCCTCGTGGCCGTCCTCCTACCACCGTAACTGGCGGGCGATGGGAAACGGCTCTGGCGAGGTTGCATATTGGCCATACTCGCTTAACCCATGGTCACTTGATGGAGCGCCGCCCTGCTCCTTATTGTCCTAGTTGCATTGTCCCTCTTACGGTCGTGCATGTCCTTCTTGAATGTCCTGACTTCCAGGACGAGCGTATGTCTTGCTTTCCGACCGCCCCTCGCGGTCACCTGTCCCTCAATAGAATCCTTGGTGACTCGGATACTTTTGATATCGTTTGCCTTATGCGTTTTTGTTCTCGTATTGGCATCCTTGGTGATATTTAGCGCCCTCTGATTATTCTGCGCATTTGATGGTGCTACATAACCTTCCCGGTTTGGTGCCTTCTTTTGATAATTACTTACTTACGGGATATTCATGTCTGTGCCACCTTTTGGGTGGCTTAATCTTTATAAATCAATCGTAGTGAATTAGCCGAGACCTGACGTTCCCAGACACTTCACATAATCTCTGGTAACATTATTTCGTTCATGAGGCATCCCTCCCAAGCAGGGCACAACAGGTACCTCCACTTTCCACCCTTATATGTCCCTTCTCTCTTCCAAGGTCCAAATAAGTCCCTAAAACTGTCCTTACAGTTTAGCCCTTTAATTGAACCAAACGTCTGCACTTTTTAATATTAATTTTACATGATAGCAGTCCAGGTTGTAAAAAAGTATTTATATCAGTCATTTTGAGATTGACTTTAAAGATTTTTAATTGTTAATTTGTTAATCAGGTAAAGACAGATGAAGAGACCAGATCAAGTGAGCTACAAGTCCGGAACATCAATCATACTGACGCAGGAAATTACACCTGTGAACCTTCCAATGCCACACCAGCCTTTGTTTCAATTGCAGTATTTAAGGGTAAGTGTTTCATTTACAGTATTTAAGGAGTGAGTTTTAAGTTGTTAATCCCTTGATTGTGTGTTGACATAATAATTAAAAGTCCCAGTTGTTTTTAGTTACAAATGGCAAGATGGACAACCCAGCTGATTTTCTTCTCATTGTGGAGTGATTGTGCGCACACTCTGCTATGGTGGTATGTCACTCACACGACCAGTGACGCTGCCTAATAATAAACTTGCCCTCCGGGGCAAAATTTAACATTTTAAATAGATTTACGGTTCAAAGAAATAAATACCATTCTACATTACATTTGAAACCTTGCGTGTTTTTTTAAGGTGAAATGTCGCAAGGATTTTCCATGAATTGGTTAAAACACTATCTTGGTTTAACAGCCGTATACCGTGAGTGGGCATGCACTGTCCACTATACCGTGGGGGGTTGGCATGGTGTACGTTTGTTTGAAAGATTCAGCATTGCACAAATAATTTGCCTTTGGATTTTTTTTATTTAACTTGGACATTCTGCTCTTTAACTCGGGAATTCCATTTATAGGCTCCTAATATTATCTAACTGAGGTTTTTGCTTTGTTTCTTGTGACCTAGTTCAAACCTTGGAGTGTTAGAACTTTTCAAAACTTCGTAGTAAGAATTAATTTTCAGTTTTGTGTTGGATGCATAGCAAGAGTTGCATTTTATTGCACTTTATGAAGAATCTACCTCATCACCTCAAATATTTATCGTGAACTCAATTGTACACTCAGATTTATTTTAAAATAAGCAATATTATTAATTTTTATAACGCGTAATCCTTATAATGAAATGCAGCCGTCTTCGTATCGTCCACTCTCCTTCCCCGCCTGAGACTGTGGAGTCTGTTGCACACTATTGTGACAGACAGGTGTGCCAAAAGCATTAATGTAAACGTGGTTTCTCTCCCTCTTCCTTCCCAGCGGATAAGGTTGTCTGTCCTTCCATCCTCCTCTGTCTTTGTTCCTGCACTATCTTCGTAGCGGTATCAGCGGACCTCCCTATGGAATTTCCCCGTAGTCGTTGCTTCTACCTCTGATGCTGCCCCCTATTCCAGTACACATTGTCGTCTGCCCTTACTCAGCCCCCACTCCCTCGACCCAACACCACCACCTGTCGTTTCGCGTATGACCCTTACCACCTTCTGAACATAACTCATTGGTGGATTTACTATACCAACCAACTCAGACCTACCCTAGTAGCCTAGTACCCAATTTGAATCGTTGCTCTAGATTTTTCTTTTCTTTAATTTCTTTTCTTTAATTTCTTTTCTTATTTCTGTTTTTCCCATTCTTCAATGGGATTTACATGGGTTTTTATTAAGTCTGTAATAAACCTTGCGTGTATTATCTCGGTTTTCGCCTCTTTGTACATACCTCTAGGAACCTATGCTTGGCGCCCGTCCTGATCACTTCCATGGTTATTCCTTTCTATCTTATCCTCCAGCATTTGTTGGAACCGCTAACTACTGTTTATTGATCCGAAACGCAGTTCCTTTTGATCCCCTCTTTTTCAGTTTAACGTTCCTTCCACTGCCGAAACGTCGTCGTTCCTTCACCTTCTAGTGTGTGTGGTCTGGTCAACAGGTACATTGTAGCAAGGTTTTATATCGACAAATAATATAAATTGACAGAGGTGATTACACTGGTAAAAATACATGTCATAAGTACTAATATTGGGGAATTGGGTAGTACAAGATAGTGAGAGTTTGAAGCACAAGGTAGGAAACTAAGAGGATGAAATTAGGTACTTTTTGCTTTTACTTTGAATAGAGTATAGGTTGGACAATTGTTTAATTCATCAGTGATTTCAATAGACTGTGACCTTTTATTTGCATGGAGTGTTTGCACAGATTTAGTTTGACTCTGGGGATATGAAAGATATATTTACTTCTGGTGTGGTGCTCACGGGTTCTATTACACCTATCAAGGAAAAGTTTCAGATCAAGATTAGCATTTAGGAACAAGGTTTTGTACACGTAACTAGCACATGAGAATGTGTGGAATGAGTGTACGTTTAGCATGTTAAGGGACTTAAACAAAGGGGCTGTGTGTTGTCTGAAGTTTGTTAGTTATGATAGCAGATTTTTGCTGAGTGATGATGGGCTTGAGGTCATTTCCAGGGGTTGAACCCCCATGCACAGATACCATATGTAAGATAGGGATAGACATTGAAAAAATTATCTGACTATAGAAAGTATACCGACCGTTTTAGCTGTGTGTTGTACGTGGGTGTTGAAGTTCAGTCTCTTGTCTGTGTCTTTCCCACATTTTTTTATTACTAATGTTAACATTGTCTACATGAAGCTGAATTTGATTTGATGATTTACTACCAAATAAAATGTAGTAGGTATTTTCTATGTTTAGTGTGAGTTTGTTGGTTGACAACCATGAGTGACTTTTTTTATTCATTATTGACAATATTATTTGGTGTGTGGGGGTTGGAGTCAGAAAAAATATCGTCAGCAAATAGTATAGGTTTAAGAATGTTAGAATCATTTGGAAAATTACTGTCCTGAAGAAAGGTCCTAAGATGCTGCCCTATGGTACTCTTACTGTTAATGGTACAGTGGGGGAAGTTATATTATTGATGGCTACATATTGGTGTCTGTCACTGAGATAGGAACGAATATAGTTCAGAACAAGGCCTCGGATACCATAGTGGTGAAGTTTAAGTAAGTGATAGTTATGGTTTACAGTATCAAAGGCGTAGGTTAATGAAGTCCAATTGGGAACTGATTTTTGTCAAGGGCTGTGTAGTTCATATTAAGTAGACTAATTATGGCATCAGTGGTACTCTTTTGGAAACGGAAACCAAACTGACAGGGACTTAATATGTAGAGTTTTACAAGGTAGGAATAGAGCTGTTTGTAAATAAATTGTTAAAATATTTTTGAAAGTATATTTAGATTTGATAATGGTCTGTAATTGCTTATATCGGTTGTCTCGCCTCCTTTATGAACAGACGTTACTCCTGCTTTAAGTATTTCAGGAAAAGTATGACACTCTAAAGATTTGTTGAATAGCAGTGCAATAGCAGGGACAGCACTCTTATATACCATAGATGGCATTTCACTAATGTTCCCAGCTTTGGCTTTAAGTGATTGAATTATGGATATAATGTCTGTCGGGCTGACTTTATTATTATTAACATCTTTATTGACAAAATTAATTACAATTTTGCCTAATCTGAGGATTTTGATAGGTCTTATTAAAGTGAGGATAATGCTAGTATTCACTGTCACGCAGGACAGAGGGTCATACATAAGACAATAGGTCTAAACTGTAGGCTGAAGCGCACATATATCATTGTTACAATCAATGTTTTAATGTATGGATACGTGAAAACAACTTTCTATTGTGCACTGCCACACAAGGGCAGGGATGGGTTCATAAGTGATACAGCTTAGAAGTAATATAAATAAAAATTGTTCTTCATTCTTTAAAATGGACAAGCAAATTTTGGGTAAATTGTTAGGATGTCGTCCAGAACACCTGAGTCAATAAAATAGTTACACAGTTGGTGGTACAAGAGGCCAGGAGGTCTAAAGTCCTTTACGGTTTCACATTCATCAATATAGTGTTCTAGTGAATGCATTAAAGGTTTATCACAGAGTTTACAATCTGAATATTCTGGTAGTGGCTCAGCCTCACTAACCTGCCAGATGTGTCTATAGCCAAGGCGAATTCGCGCAATGACTACATCACATTGCCTGGTCCGGTTACTGTGCTGACCATACAAATACCTATTATTGCAAAACTTGTCATAACTTTTAATACTGCAGCTTTCAGGTCTCTGGGCATTTCTTAGTTCTTCTAAATCTGAATTAATTTCTTTAATTTGTATGTTTCTAATAACTGCATTAGATAGTCCAAAGTCATAATCAATGTTTTCTTTCCTGCAAGCCTCATTGGCCAATTGATCTACAAAGTCATGTTTTCCAACTCCAACATGGGATGGGATCCACACAAATTTTATACAAGAGTTATTATCATTGGCAAAAATTATATTCCATTTAATATTACAAGCTACTTCCGACGTACATTGTGATGGGTTATTTAAGGACTGCAGAGCACTTTTAGAGTCACAGAATATCACTCCACCACCATTGAGCTTAAGGTATTCAGTGGCTAGATAAATACCCAATAGCTCGGTCTGTGTCGTACTTGCCCAGTTGTTCATCCTCTGTGTACTAGTCATGATCATTTCATTCTCTTTATACACTGCACATGCACAACCTGTTCTACCAGTGCCTAACTGCACAGAGCCATCAGTAAAGGCATAGGATTCAGTCGGTTTGAGAATTTGAAGATGACTGTCAATAGCTTCTAATGTTATACATCTCAAAATGTCAGTGTTATACATTTGTTTTATACTGATGGGAGTATAATGGGCTGACTGGTAAAAGAAGTAGAGTTAGGATAGCTGCCGGCGAGATATGTAGTTACATGTGTTTGGATCGGTGGGAGTCTTCTGACAAGGTTAGTACCAATTGATGAAAAGAAACTATTAAATCCAGTTGCAATTTCTAAGTCTGTTGCAAGTGTGTAACCTTCTTTGGAGAGTTTTTATCTGCTTCCTATGTGATTGTTGTTTAGACCCTAGGATGTTAGAGATGACTTTCCATGTACTTTCATATTTCCTTTTTCCTCTTTAAATCTATTCTCATAAAAGGAAACTTTGGCTCTTCGTATTATATTGGTAAGCGTTGATGAGTATCTCTTAACTACTTTTTGTGTAACTAGGCCAATCCTTTGTTTTTCATATTCACGTTTCTTGTTAATTGATTTAAGTATGCCACTTGTAAGCCAGGGGTTGTTTAATCTTTTGGCAGTCACTTGCTTAGTGAGGAGAGGACAGTGTGTTGTAGATAGAGGCTCAGAATTTTGAAGAGAAAGATATACCAGTATAATTCCATATATATTCCCTCACCCGATTTTAAGCACCTCTTAGACTCGTTCCTGGAACCTATGCTCCTTTTGTGTTATTTTAACTATCGGCAGGCCCTCAGGGGGCAATTGCTGTAGTAAATATCCTCGACTTTTTTATTTTTTAGAACCTTTCACCCCCTCTTTCCGTTCTCTCCTGAATTCCGGCAAGCCGACTCGTGTAGACTTGAGCACTCGCATTCTTTCCCGTATTGAGCTTTCTGCTCCTCTTCCATTTATGTAGACCCGACATGGAGTGTCTTCGATAACCTTCAAAAATGGCCATTTCCCCATGCTCATAACCTTACTTTCCTTCCAACCCGTTCTCGCAAATTTAATAAGTCAATATTGACTTATTAAATATGTGCATAGGTGACATACTTAACATAATAGATACCCTTAAAAAGATTCATAGAAAACACCGACCTTACCTAACCTTGTTAGTATCTTAAGATAAGCATCTTATTGCTTCGTAATTACAATTATTACCTAACCTATAATAGGTATAGGTTAAGTAATAATTGTAATTACGAAGTAATAAGATGCTTATCTTAAGATACTAACAAGGTTAGGTAAGGTTGGTGTTTTCTATGAATCTTTTTAAGGGTATCTATTATGTTTAGTATATCACCTATGCACGTAGTTAATAAGTCAATATTGACTTTACGAATTTGCGAGAACGGGTTGTTCCTTCCGTCGTCTCTCTTCCCCTTGGTGGCAGTTTAATAAAGTGTACTGGAATTTTCAAGCCTCCACAAAGCACCTCCCAGCCCTCCTGATCTGCCTCTCCTTCGCTCCCCCTCATTTTTCACGTCTTAATAGATGTTGTCTTCAGCCCTGTTCCTCGCTATACCTCCCATAGCACGTGGAAATGCGTTCCCCTGGTGGAATTCAGACTGCTCGGCTGTACACTCAAAGCAGGTCTGGAAGACACTGACGCCTACAAACGCCTAAATCTATTATCCTGTTTCGGAAGGGAAGTACATAAAACAAAATGTACTTTGGGGAAATCTCAAGTTTCCACCACCACCACTGTATGTATAACTTGGCTTCCTGTCTCCCGACTCGATGAATTATTATCATCTCCCTCTGCACCTTTCGGTATTTGCTGAATATATATAACTATACTCGAGGAGTGACGTCGGTCAGTTGTTCCCATTCGGGACCTCCCAAAAGGATTTCGCCATATTCCCTAACGAGTTGTCGGCAAACTTTTGAATGTATGGTTAATGAAGGTCTCGTGTGGTTCTTGGAACATATCGCTACCTCTCCCCTCTAGGTTTGGTTTTTGTAAATATTGCAGCACGCCTGATATCTTAGTGGGCTTGAAGGTCTACATTCATATCGCTTTTGCTGCGAGTACCTCAGAGGTTGACGTTCTTTTAGACTCGAAAAAAGCTTAGTGACACCACCTGGAGATGCAGTATTTTTGTCCAACAACACACTTTTGGCCTTAGCTGCAATCTATCATTCTTCCTCCAAAGCGTCCTCTATGGTATCAAGCCTCGCTAACCATATTCTGACTTCAATAATATGAAGGTGTTCCCCAAGGTAGTCTTCTGAACTCTACAATTTTTCCTGGTTACCTTAAATGGTCTTCCTCCTGCCATTGTCTCAGTCCAACATAAGATTGATATGTGTCGTCCTGGGCATCATGGCTTGAATTCTTTTTTTCTATTTTTAAGTTTTTTTTCTTAAGTTCTCTACAACTAAGACGTTCTGATTTATATTCTGAATCATGTTTCTCATGCCCCGTTGTTGCTCTATTGTAAACCCCTTCTGTATAAAGATGTTTCTAAACTTCTGGGGTTGATTTTTGCCACCCGTTTGTCTTTGTCACCCATGTCTCGCCCTTACTGTCTTTTTCCCTTACTCCCTGTGGAGCTAATAGAAGCACACACACACTGCTATTTACCACTTGTCTGAACTCTATTATGACTGGCCCGCCTATTATTCCTTTACCTCTCACTCGACCCTTTGATGCTCTGCACCATACTGGATTACGTCTCGGATCTTGGCGCCTTTTGTCTCGTTCCCCACCTAGAGCTTGTATTTTGAAACCGGCGTCCTGTCTCGACAGGAGCGCCATGATTGTTATTGTATTCATCTCGCGAGGATTCTACATCACCACCACTCCCGCTTATACCGTGTTTTGACTGCTACCCCCACAGGAAGAGGGGGGGTCCCTATGTCTTCTCACCACTCCATTTTCTGTAAGTATGAAAGATGTCTAGGTTGCCGTTGCAACAGTCTCTCTCCACGTGTTCCAACCTGGCCCTCCATGGAGTGTTCCACTTGTGAAGTTTTGCAGGGCTCTGACTCGCATGGTGAAGGCTAATGGTACTAGTACTACAAAATATTGACTCATTTTCTTTAAAAAAGGGGGGTCTAGGAAGTCGTTAGGTTCGTTCTCGGCTCACACTTGAGAAACCCAGGGACGGGGACATAAATGGTTGGGCACGTTTTATTTCACCTGATGCCTCAGTTAACCTAGCAGTAAACAATTACTCGGGAGTTCAACATTTATGGGATTGCATCCTGGGGAAGGTTAGTAGTTCGACCTTTGGGAGAGGGGCGACGACGATCGAGGAATCCGATGCGCCCCAACAGTCTCGACACCATAAAATGCAGAAATGGGCTGAGATCCTTAGTTACAGTCTCTTCACACAACGGACGTGGCCAATGAAGTGGAAAGGATATCATAAGAGGTGGGGCGGGGTATATATATCGACATTAACCTAATGTATACAGGTGTATACACAGGCTGCCTGTCCTTGACTAAACTAATTATCTTCCTATCACTCGGACACTATTCACAGACGTGTCAGTCTACCGACTGTTGGGGCTATTCTGTTGTCTTTCCTGATCAAACAATGTCTAGCTTGCCCCGAAAGATTACCAATCTTCACAATGGAACTTTTAATATTTTATGCTCTTCATTAGGTGCCTTTCTGACGTCAACGTTCATCATTGTGGTCAACTTCATGGCTCTTGAGTCTAACCCTTTATATCTTAGTGGTTGAAATCTAATACTAGCCACTTCTTACCTCTCCTATATCAAAAGTCGAATTTTGCTGGGTTCCCTACCGTGATGTTACCCCCTCAACATTTGTGCACCACCTTGTCCCAGTTTTCAGGATTTGCGTCTTGCCTTCATATCGCTCAGGGGCATTTATACCACGATAGACCCCCTTTGGTGAATCGGATATCTTTTGATATTACTCGTCTTAATGTCTTTTTGTTCTCTTATTGTTATCTAGAATATTTAACCCCTTTTCGATATCCCACTACATATTCTTCCTGGCGTGGTGCCTTCTTTTGATAATTACTTAGCTATATGATCACTAACAGAAATTATAGGCTATAGCCAGTAACCGTAAAGTACCACAATGCTATAATGGGTTCTCTGAAATTAGATATCTGGGAAACAGATAAAGCAGAACTACCTTGACAAATATAATAGGAGCTGCCTAATTGAGTAACTACCTGGTTGGCCATTAGTTGAGGTTACAGAGCCACTGTTCAAGTGTACGTGAGCTCCTCGCCACGTCAAGGTGACACCATGGAGGGGGCTGTTCCTGAAAATGACAGGCTGAAACTAAAAATAAAATGACTGACAAGGATGGCGTGTATGGAATGCTACTAGAAATAAGATTTTGTCAAAGGACCCAGGCTTTTTTTTGGGGGGGGCGCGGCAGAGTGCACGGGCCTTAAGTGAGTGGGCTTGCCCACTAAAGCCCGGAGCTGAAGACTGATGGAAAGAATCAGTGAAGTTAAGCCATAGAGGCAATGGGATAGCTTAGCAGAAATCTTAAAATTAAAAAATAAAAAAATATGGATGAAAAATGGATTCACAAGGCAAAAAGTAATGGTAGATGGCCAACAACCATTAGTCAAGTTTGGATAGTAAGTGGTGTAGTAAGATACTTGAGTTTACATTTCTTAGAACTAGTGCAACCTCCCCAAAGTAACAATTGTCACATGGCTAATCCTCCAAAAAAGCCTGAGGTATGCCCTAGGAGTTGAAGGAACTAGAAATGGAAATGGCAGAGCAAAGTTGCAAAAGTTTGTAAAATTCTGTATTGTAAATCAAAAGGTGCAATGCAGTTGCAGTGCCAACTCCAGTGTATCACAGCATATGGTGCAGCCTAAAAGGGAGGAACCTCCTGCTTAACTCAGTTTTCCTATGACTTTATATTAAAGTTGCTTCATAACAGTATATTAGGAGTTTTACAGTATAAACTCATTCCATAAAGTTTGTCTATAATAAATTCAAAATATTGAAAAGTTTAATAATTTAATGTAATAGTGTTAAAGAATGTGTAGCGAGTTAATCTTATACTCGCCCCATTATCTCATTATTTTAATAACATAACTAATTACAGAAGCTACAATCCTTTCCCCAATTACAGGTAATACTCATTTCGCCTTGTTGAAGGAAGCTGAGGTGTAATCACCATATAAGCAACGATTTGATGAATAGAAGACAGTTCAATTTTCACAGTCAACAATGTAGCACTCGGCGTGTACATTCCTAATCGACCCAAGACGCTACAGCTTCGACACAGCAGACTACGACCGCATCGAGCCGCCACGCTCTCCCACATAGAGCTCCACGACTCCGGCCTCACTCAGCTCTCTGCTCTGCTCCAGGCTTCGTCTCAACGTCTACGACACTGCTGTATCCAGGACTACTAAATAAATATGAAACTCGCTAAACACTGTGTATCTAATCAACCCAACAACGTAACATAAACGTACGTTACATTGGTGACCCCAGAGATTTTCGACGATACCCAGCCACGACTGACTACAACATGGATTCTCACGGGACCTCTACTGCTGTTGCTCGCTGTGGACCGCATCCACCTGTCATGGAACGCTGCCAACACCCTCGCCATAGCTATGATTTTCATCGCGTTCATCACGGCATTTTCATCAACTACAGCTTGCTGCACAGCGAGTGTTACTCATCTGAGTTTCATCAGCAACTACATCATGTGGGAGCTACAGCCTGTCCTGCCGACTCTCTGTCGCTGCTTATTCTACAGGGACTCCCACGACAGCTGCTCTTTCGTCAGATTCATCTGCCGACTCGAGCACTTTGCGCAGTACAAGACTTACAGCTTGCGTTTCCGACTTCGTCGCCTCCAGGACAATTCAGCTCTAGCAGTGATTCCCTCGTTGTCCTAACTGCGTGCCTACATTACCTCCTATTGTCCTGGTGCCCAAGCCCATCCGCCCCGGATCTAAATGCCCCACCAGCGACCCAAGGACGCAACAATCAAGCACATTCTTCTCTCCTGCTACATCGAGCTTGTTCACACACACACTGCCGGCATTTTTTGGTACCGGACTACATGTTCCACAGCGACCCAGGGAACAGTAGCTTTGTTTTTTTTATGTATTGCTTTTCTTCCATTCCCTGGCAGGGGGAGTCCTGTAGCGAGTTAATCTTATACTCGCCCCATTATCTCATTATTTTAATAACATAACTAATTACAGAAGCTACAATCCTTTCCCCAATTACAGGTAATACTCGTCTCGCCTTGTTGAAGGAAGCCGAGGTGTAATCACCATATAAGCAACGATTTGATGAATAGAAGACAGTTCAATTTTCAGTCAACAATGTAGCACTCGGCGTGTACATTCCTAATCGACCCAAGACGCTACAGCTTCGACACAGAGCAGACAGCAGACTACGACCGCATCGAGCCGCCACGCTCTCGCTCCCAGAGTTCAGACACTCAATTCTCAATCGAGCCGCCACGCTCTACCACATAGAGCTCCACGACTCCGGCCTCACTCAGCTCTCTGCTCTGCTCCAGGCTTCGTCTCAACGTCTACGACACTGCTGTATGCAGGACTACTAAATAAATATGAAACTCGCTAAACACTGTGTATCTAATCAACCCAACAACGTAACATAAACGTACGTTACAAATGCTATAAGTAATGGCAGTGAGGTGTAGGATCAACAAATGAATATTAACTATTGTGTTAAACTTTAAATATATATTTACACAAGTAATGTTATGATAAAATATGGGCCAAGCACTGGCACCAGTGACTTATCCTGCACTTGGGTCCTTCCTATCACAAGTTTAGAATAAACTATCAATACATCACTGTCAATACATATTGCCTGTATTTCATAGCATCATAAATCTATCTTGCCCAAATATATTAATGTTATTGTTTTAATCTGTGCTGTTCCAGAAGTATACCTATTTTTTTTTTTTTTTTACAGATACCAACAAGAAATCTGGACCACCTCAAAAGTGTGATGACTGTGTATTATTTATTCAACTTGGAGCAACGTTTGCTTTCTTCACACTAAGCTTTGTAGTTGCCTTGTGTATACACAGTCGTGATCACAGGTCTGAACCTTGGATACACCCTCTTTCAGAGGACCTCTATTTTTCAACAGGTGTTGACAAATCTCTGTAAGAGGCTCCAGATCAGCATATTGGAACTCAAGAAATGTAACTGGGAAGAGGAAGGGGGAGAGGGAAGAACAGTAGTGGGAGAAAATCTGGGAAGAGCGGTAGAAAGAAGAGTGGGTAAATTTAATATAAAAAAAAACAGCGTTTAATGATATGAAACCATTTCCTGGGCGAGTCCCGGAGGCTCCTCGAAGCTATCCAGGCTGAATGGATATGTATAACTTTCTGGCATCAGCCAAAGTGCTAGGAGTTCTTGCCTACCGGGGACCACGAGCCAGAACCTGGGCCCCTCAGAGAGGCACAAAGAGCAATAGCCTATAGAAACCCCCTTGTGGTTGGGAGCATTCTATGTCTGCCATCGACCGGGATAGGCACTCAGAAAGGTAGGCGCCTCAAAACAAACCCCTATTCTGGTGAAAATATTGCTACCGAAAGCCAAACGAGTGGACAGAACTCCCCAAACAAAATTATCAAACTAGCAATAGGCCTTCTGCAGTTACCTTTGTTCCTATGTCCTCATGTTCGTGTGCACAAGGGGACACAGGAGGGCGCTGAGTATCCAAAGGAGCCACAAACATGAAAAAGAACCTGATCAATGACAGAAGAGAGAGGAAGCGGAAAGCACTAGGATGCTACGTGGTGGAGGCAGACTGCACCCACAAGAACAAACGCAGATAAGATAGAGCCCAGGAGAGACTGGAAACTGCACAACCGTCTGCACAACTGCCAGCCCCTCACCAAGGGTACAAAGACCCGAGAGGGGCAAACGGGGCCAAGGTCCCCCGAGAACCTCTACGGCAAGACCTGGGGCCAAGCCGCACCCCCCAAAGTCCCAGCTTGACAAGGAAAAGCCGGGGCAGCCGTACAAACACTAAGGAAGGGAGCCCACTGGTCAGACCCCAACCCGTCCTCTTAAAAATAACGTCACTTTTGGCTCGTATGCGCGATATGGCCAAATTTGGACGTAATTTGAAATGAAATCGACTCACAAATGTGACGTTCTGTTCCGTTTTCTATTTGAGTCGTCCGGCGTACGCGCAGAGGTTATAAGAGGACACTTTAAATTAACGTTTTTCATACCGTTTTGAAACTTTATGAGAATTTCCTGCCCATCAGAGGACCCTTAACTTACTGTTGAAAAAAAAAATCCTAAATTTATTTTCATTTTTTTTTCATTTTCAAATTACGTCCAAATTCGGCCATACGGGCAAACGGCCAAAAGCGACGTTCTTTTTAAGAAGACAGGTTTATCTGACCCATACGGCACGGCTGGAGGAACCGACTCGAATGCATCCGCCGCCACCCCGGAAGAGGAAAATCCCCTGAGACCGCCCGAGTCTCAACTCAACCAGACCCCGCTCCAGCCTCGAAACAGGCCTACGGTTCGGACCTAGGAGGAAGTGTGCAGAACAGAAGGGAAAGGACGAAGAGCAGGAGCCAGAGCCGAGGCGACCCCCACCCCCAAGTCCGGACCCCAACAACCAAAACAGGGCAGTCTCTGGGCATCCAGGGCCACAAACAACCATGAGCGTTGCAGCAACCTACACCTAGCAAGCAATGCCGCAGCCGCCTGCACCCGATTATCATGAGCAGTGACCTGGGTGAACAAGAGCACGTACCGACAACACCCATCACACGACTCCGGGTCATAAGAAACAATGACCCAACAGGCATCATGGCGGAGGCACAACCGGTGAGCGTCACCCTGAGACAAGGGAACAGAGAAACCGTCAAACTCGCAGGACGCGAGGGGGGACTCCGGGAACACACCCATGGGACCACGGAGCCCCCGTGGGGTTTCCCAGGGCCCTCAGCCTTGGGTACACGCCCAAGGGAAGCCCAGGCAGGGTACCGTGAACCAGTGCCCAAGTCTACCAAACGAACTTCTAAAAGCTGAACCCCCGGAACGTGTCCACTCACGGGGGCCAAGCGGGGAGTACCACCAACAAAAAATATCGAAATAAAAACACCTAGAACAGTAAAGGGGGACCATAAAGGCTGGCGCCCCCCCCCCCCATCAGGCAAAAACAAAAGGAAAAACCCCACAAGATGACAACGTACCCAGGCGGAACAGAGCCGGCCGCTGTTATTGGTGAAAACTAGCTGTGTGGTATCCCGCGCCCCTACCAGTGACGAAAACTACCACCTACCCAGAGACAAACCAGGGCAATAAGACCCCAGCAGACTCCAAGGGCGGCCCAGTACCGAGCAGTAAAGGACACAGCGGAGGTAGAACCCAAGATGACTTGTGGAAGGTGGCCCAGCCAGTAATTCGATCAGCCATGAACTGCTAGTTGGATCGACGGCGCGGAGGGTCTGGGGCTCCCCCTTCCCCCTCCCGGGAAGGGGGGGGCGGTGCGCAGACGGTGGCGCGGCGACATGATGATGACATGCTAGTTTGACAATTTTGTTTGGGGAGTTCTGTCCACTCGTTCGGCTTTCGGTAGCAATATTTTCACCAGAATAGGGTGTTTGTTTTGGGGCGCCTACCTTTCTGGGTGCCTATCCCGGTCGATGACAGACATAGAATCCTCCCAACCACAAGGGGGTTTCTATAGGCCACTGCTCCTCGTGCCTCTCTGAGGGGGCCAGGTTCTGGCTCGTGGTCCCCGGTAGGCTAGAACTCCAAGCACTTTCACTGATGCCAGAAAGTTATACATATCCATTCAGCCTGGATAGCTCTGGGGAGCCGACGGGGCTCCCCCAGAAAATAACAATAATGATAATTTAATGTAACAGTTATGACAAAATTAGTAGAGCATAAACCCCCTTCCCCTACCTTCCTCTAGGATTTTTAGGATGTTAAATGCTTGCCATTTTCTGCCCTAAGATTTAATTAGTCACAATAGTTAACAACTAAAGTTCACAATTTCCCAACAATATCTTCAATGATGTCTCAGAATTATTTGAATAAAGAAAAATAAATACTACTATTATATCCAGTAATATGATTCAAAATAGTCAAGTGCACTTCTCCAGTAGATTTATCACAGAGGAACACTTTGCAAATAAAAGTTTGCTAATATTGCACCTACTATGTAACAAGTCAATATAGAATTAAACAAGCCTTGTAGTTTAATGGATTGGATAACAAATCACAAGTTCTATATAAATGCTGATAAACTGCACATCATCTCCCTGGAATTTCATAATAGATGCACCTGATGCAGCACATTAGCTTGTCAAGTTGTGCAAGTGTCAACTGTGCAAGAATTAATGCAATAAGATCCATTAGTTGCTTACACACTTTAGATAATAAATTATTTATCCTCTATATCAAAGGTATCTTTAAATTTAGAAATTTTAGCAGGATGTTATGTATACAAATTCAACAGCAATGCTAATATCCAATTATTCTGCCATAATTTTATAATGTCACAATGTGATTCCCAAGTAACAAGTATTACATTAGTCAACAGTACATTTGGTAAATCACTACTTCAATAATGTCATGAAAACAGGTTGAATTAAAATACATGTAACACAATACGTATACTGTAACAAAAGTCTGCAAACTAAGAAATACCTGTAAATTACCATCCTGATGGGCACAATCAAAGAGTGGCACCGATTCCATGATAAATTAACGTTATCAATTCGTCAACGTTGATGACATTAATTCAACATTTGACTCATTTTGCATTTTTGGGGAATATTGTGTCCACTGGGATGTGAGAACATTGTGGTGGTGACATGCAATTTAAATTTAACCATTTACTGTAGAGAAAAAAGTCTAAGCATAAACAAAATCAGATTTAAACATACTGAGTACAGCATTAGTTAAGACCTATTTGAACATTACATTCTAGAAGTAGAACATTACATTGACACTAAATTATACAATAAAATGCTTGGCTGAGGTTTCCTATTAGAGAATGCATTAACTGATCACAGTTTGTATTAGTTTACAGCCATATTAATTAAATTAAGATGGGAGAAAATAAATGAAGATAAGTAAATACTTAGTTACAAAACTAAGTGGATGGTTGCAAAATACAATTATTTGTACTTTCTACTGAAATTATTAAACCCCAAGTGTCATTTTCTTGAGTTGAAATTGGTAAATAAACTATTCTAGCAAGTGTTCTCAGGTGTATTAAAAACAAAAGAATCATTTCAATTGTACTATGAGCAGCTTTAATAGTCATATAATAATGTACATAAGAAATGGGTCTCAAAGTGGTTTATTTATTAAATATAGTTATACTATATTTTATTTACAAATTGTAGTTAAAATATAGTTGCACTTCATTTTAACATTCTTGAGATTAATTTCATAATGGTTAAAAATGATCTACCTTTGATATATTTAGTGTATTTTATTATACAATGGCAGTGGTTGAGAAGCATACCAAAACAACACCACTGTAAGGTACAGATAAGTTCCAGTCTTCCAGGCATGCTAATTCCCAATACATACTGAGCCTCATCCATAGACATAGTATACTTCTCAGAAAGAGGTTTTAATAACAAAATGTATGGCTAATGTTATGGGCAAAGAATTTTTGTCCAGATAGTGAAGATGTGACAAACTTCTCAAAATTGACTGATCTGCTTCATAGGAGCAAAGATATTTAAAGACAAAATAACACAAACAATTTATGCTTTTTAAAATTCAAACACAAAATAGATTAGAAAATTTAAGCTATAACCAGCTTAATATACTTATGTATATACTATATATACTTATGAAGTGAGGATGTACATAAGAAAATTCAAAATAACTGATGATATTAATGTTTATACTTTTTATGTACTAGTGTATATTGGCAGGAGGTTTTCATTCAGACATGTTTCATTAAATTATGATTGCATATTCCATGTTAATTATTTTCTTGTTTAGGGCTTCTTTCCCTCTAACGCTCTTGCATCATGGGTTTGGAAGAGGATTTCTCCAAATGTCATACCTGTTCAAGGCTGACGAAAAGAACATGACTAACAGTATAATGTATTATACTTACTATAATTTACACAATGTTTCGAACCTACAAGGCCCAAACTCAATTGAGGAATGACAAGACGTAAGGAAACCTCTGATTTACAAGACTGGCAAGTCAGTTGCATACAAAATTGTCAGGTGAATAATTTTGTATGAAACTGATGCCCCAGTGTTATAAATCAAATGTTTCCTTGTGTCATTCCTCACTTGAGAATGAACCTTGTAGGTGTGAAACATGTAAATTACGAAAAGTACAATACATTATACAGTAGTTAGCTTTGCTCTTTTTGTCAACCTTGACCAAATGACATTCAGAGAAATCCTCCTGCAAAACCAAGATGCAAGAGCACTAGTTACAGGGATAGGAAGCCCCAAACAAGAAAATAATCAACACAGAATATGAAGTCATATTCAATGAAACATTTCTGTGTAGTGTATACAAAGCTGAAATTGTGTAAATTGCAAATTGCTTTTAATTGGGTAGCAACCTTGGAATTCTCTAGGATAAAGACCCATACTTGGTTCATGCCAAGTACCGAGAACATACAAGTTGGCCTCATAAACCAAGGAAGCCCTTTTATGGGACAGCAGTTTAGGATTTAGCTCACTCGTCCAATTTGAGTATTTTTTTAACATTTAGTTTCAAATTTCATTGACATGTCTCGTAAGGTAACTTTCCCTTATGTACTTGTTTAAATTGCATGATAGCCAAAACAATGTGAAATTTAATTTGTAATAAATTATACCAATAATAATTAACCCATTCTTATGATCATTAACCAGAACATAGGAGGATATATATGTACTGTTCCATTTCAATATAAAACAGAATATACAATAGAGTATAAAACTGACGGCAAATAGATTGTCTTAAGATGGTGTAAATGTATCATAATTTTTATAAAAATGTTAAACGTAATAGACTTTGATCTACATCGTTATGAATAAATTGTATTTTACTTAAACTACAATCAAAAGAATACTACTTAATAAATCATAACATCTCAATGTTTGAAAAATACATTCAACATACAGGTAGTGTACTGTAAAAACTGTACCCCACTAATAAGACACTGTTAAAAATGATATGGAAACAAAATATATTTTATCTTTGGCTATCATCTTCTGTACCATGTGCAACTACTCTGCTTATGGACTAAATATCCATCTACTATCAACTCCTTCAGTAATACGCTCTTCTGGGATTGTTCTGAAATAAAAAGTTATGAAATATAAAATAACAGTTCAATTTAATTTGGAAAGAAGCAAGGAGATATGTCTGATGGTGAGATCACCAGCAGAATCCCAGTTCTTCCTCCCCCAAGCAGGGACAGGCAAGATCTAAGCCCCACCTCCCCCCAAACCCCTGGTAACTATTCCACAAGAGAACGATCCTACCAAAAGAGCCATGCCCCGGAACAGCTTCCTACACTAGTGTGGAGTGTGTAAGATAATGGACATAGGAAAGTGAGCTTCAAGGTAATGTACTCAAGTATCGATGGGATTACAAATAAAGCAAGGGAACTGGTCAAAAGTGCACAGGAAAAAAAAATGATCCACAATGATACCAAAACAAACGACGTAGCACGAGAATTAAGGTGAGAAAACTGAACCGAGTATACACATTTGCGCATCGCTGCACGCTCGACTGCACCATTAGCCCCATGATATCAAAGTCTGCGGTGCTCACGTGCCGCATGCGATAGTGTTAATGTTTGGTGATGATGCAAAAACCAAGTTAATTTGGAGGATGTAGCAAGAAATTAAATTATGACTTGGATAAACAATGAAGGGTCCAGGAAATGGTTACTGGATTTTAGCTTGAGTAAGTGTAGTGAAACTATGTGCTGGGAGCAGGCAGCTAGATACAAGGTACCAATGGGAGCTGAAGCCTTTTAAATACCAGAAAGAGTAAGAGACTTAGGAGTTGATTTTACACAGAATCTATCTGTCAGTCTGCATTAAATGGATAATCTCAGCAGTGGCCTAGGTTGGCCTACACAAGAATTGGCTTTTAGAGCTCTGAATAATGACCCATTCAGGAACTTGTATGCTACATATCATTAATCCTGGAATATGCCACACCTGTCTTAACTTCTTCCTTACCTTGTCAAATGCCAAATGAAGTTGGACAAAGTTCAAAGGAATACCACCAGATTAGTTCCAGAGCTGTATAGCTGAGAGATGCTAGTTACAAAGACTAATTGAACTAAACCTAACACCACTGGAAGACAAAAGTGCTTGGGATGACATGATTGCTATGTACAAAAGCCTCTGTGAAATGATAGAACAGAAAAGAACATTACTTGGGATGACTGGTACATAAACAAATGGATATAGGTGCAAACCTGAGTACCCAAATGAGCCACTGACAGTAAAAGTGGATTTCATGCATTCCCTATTCAAAGAAGTGAAGTGATGGAAGCAGACTTGACACAATTTCATATATAGATGTAAGACCCCCAACAGGCTTGGAAACCTATACATCAGCCAATTTAATGTTGAGAGGTGTGACCAAAGAGCCAAAGCTGAACCTCTGAGAACATAATTAGTTAGGTATTTTCTGGGTCACATGGTAAGTATAGTATATCAGCTTTGTTGTGTGGGAACCCAGATGGCAGTCACATAGTGTGTAATTGAGGGGAAGGTTGTCAAGCCTCGTGTTGATAAAATGTACACAGACAGACTACCTGCAGTGTACTATAAACAAAAACATTTGGTTTATGTAAAATATTTTTAAGGAATGTTTTAAAACTCACTTTTGGTGAAGAGTGACTAACTAGTCACTTGTTAACCCTCCTAACAAGTTAGCAACAAGTAATAATCAAAAGAAGGCATCAGCCTTCAGACTATTTAGCACTTTCTGTGGCACTGTACAGTCAAAAATCCTAAGATTCATTCAGGATGCCAATATAAGACTAACAAAATTCAAGATGTGTGGTAAGGGACAAGGGTGGGTCAAAGTAGATTATATAAATGTATTCTGCATATGACAGTTAACAAAGAGTAGTGAACACATGCTCTAATGAAATGGTGGGTACTGCTGTACCATTATGTATTGTGAATGACAATGAATATTTTTATTATTTAAAATCAATACCCCTACTGTAACCATCTTATTTATTTTTATTTTTTAATTAATAATATTACCCAAGGGGGCCTACTTGTAAAGAAAACATCTACTGATCACAAACAACAAGGTTTAGCAAATGTAATATTTACCATACTAGCAAAAGGTACTGTAGAGTTCACTTGTAATATCCAAAGTTGTTTAGCAAAAGGAAGAATTTTTGCTGCAATCAATATTTATACAAAAGCTGCATTATTGTGAAGTAGACCATATTTTTTGCTTAGTAAGGCATTTGCTGTTTCTAGTCAACAATAAATAAAACAGCATCCGAGGTAGGCATAAACAAGAACACAAATTCAACAAAACTGTGATGGCGTTATAACTAACACAAAATACAGAAGAATCGCACTTACCAGTGGATTTGGTCGAAAGCGATATGCCAGCATCATTCGTTTCCTGTATGCATCATACTCATCGTCCTCTTCCAGGAGTGCTTCAGGTCTCTCCACACCCAAACCCTGGCTCTCTGAACGGCCATTCCTGTTATGTGAAAACTATTTAAGAATGTCGAGAAGCAGCAATAAATATCTACTGAACATTGAGAATATGCAAGTCTAATGAACAAATCCACAAGGGCCGTGACGAGGGTTCAAACCTACCCTACATTTATATTTACGAACTTAAATATGCCTGTTATTCATTAACTCTGCCTAATAGAGGTAAAACTAGACCTAGTAGTGCAAATCTGGCTATGATGTATAAAAAATGCAATACATTATCATTTTATATTACTGAATACGAAATAAAACCAAAAACACAAAATACTGTACACATGTTGTGATATTACATAGAGTACTCCTAAATGAGAAAATATAATTGAAACGAGACCAATATTTGGCTCAGTGGAAGGGCCAGATAAAATGAAGTAATGGCATGCAAAGTATTAAAAGATGTCGAGGGTCACTGTAGAATATGTAAACACTAAGTGGGACATGCACCACTTAAAACACTTTCACTCAAAACTTAACATTTAAAGATTATAGCATTAACTATAATTGTCTGCATACAGCATTAAGGTTCATAATATCAGCCATCTTGTTTTCTAGGTGTTCAGTGCACACTTAACTTTGAGAGATGCCACTCTCTACTTCAATTATCTCCACAAAGTTAACTGCCAAACATTTCCTCTTCAGTTGGCATTGTTTGATAATGTGGTGTGGGAGGCTTGCAACAGAACAGTGTATGATCTGGCATGCTTGGTCAACACAGACTCCTTACAGCAACACAAACCTCTTCGTGCATAAACTCATGCCTAACTTGTGTAGATTTGCAGTTTACAAATTTGACATAAAGCAAAAAACCATGAAACAACCACATTATTCAATGCAGGGGGAAAACATGCACACACACACACACACTAAACGTACTGGTTAACAGGTGCTGTTATGCCTTTTCCTTCTGCACCAAGACCCATTCCTTCTGTCCATCCCATGCTCTTCAACATTCTGTAGCCAACATTGTCTTCAGTAAGTTTGTGTTGCTGGTAGTCTGAAAGATCAGGATCCCGTCCCTCCTTTATTGCTCGATACTGCAATGTAAAACAATAATTAATAGAATTTGTTTCATTTATTACACAAGGATGTAAGTAGATAGTAAAAAACTATCATGTCACTGATAAGTGAAAAATATTTAAGGCATGAAAAACCTTTTAAGAGCTAAAAAATGTCAAATTACCTTTTGTAATGGCAAAATTTTGTTACAATTATGAATAAATAAGGTTTACTATAATTGTAATTTGATTCATAAACACAAATTATATTAACGTGATATATATCAATGATGATATACAGTTCAGTACATCAAAGCGACTGGCAATGCCGGGGTCGTAGGTTCGTGCCCACTTATAGTCCTAGTGGATTTTCTCATTAAAATTTGATTCATATGAAATGAAGATTACTTTTGATTTAGGGTCTTGGTAGTACAATTGAATTTGACTGCCTCAAATCATGGAATCCCAGGAAAGACAGAAGTGGTTGGTCATGTTTCTTTTCATCTAATGCCTTTTTTCACCTACCAGTAAATAGGTACTTGGGAGTTAGGCAACTGTTGTGGGGTTGCATCTTAGGGAAAGTCAGTAGTTTGGAGGTAAGGGGGGGCTTTGATACAAGCCAAAAGTATACATACATGCAGGCTGCCTGTCCTTTACAAAACAAATTAAATAAAAATATAATACATAACCATATGTTTACCATGCAAAACTGGCATCTAAAATGGTAAAATGTGGCAAATACAGATACACTTTACCTGAGGGAATCTCAGGAAGCAGTCTAAATGAAGTCACACAAATGAATTCATACAGATATGACAGATTTGCCCTAAATCAGCAAATAGTACAACTAGAAAACACCCTAGACTTTACTTTTACAATGACAAATTGGTTAGGAACATAATGATTATAAATACCCATTATTCAAAACACAACCTAATCTAAGATCACAGCCAGTCTGAAATCCAAGGAGGAGGAGAATGCAGCAAATTCAATTTTAATAATAAACAGGAGTAACTGGAAACTAATAAACCAAGATCTTACAGAAATAAGCTGGGAAGAAAAGCTAGAAAATACATACCAAAATCATTGACCTCGAGAAAATAGACACAGTAGCACTAGAGATATGCTCAAGCCACATATCACTAAGCAAAAGGAGTTGGTTGCAAATTGGAATGAGAACAGCATTTCGTCTTTATAAGAAGAAAACAAATTGCGGAACTCGAATACTCTGTTCTAGCCTAAGAATTACAAGACAGGCCATGTAGAGAAACTGAAGTAATTGAGCTAAAGTTAAAGGAATCACATAAATTGCCCGAGACACAAAGAGAGCAAAAGGCCATCAGTGTAATAAGAGAGGAACCAAAAATACTTATCTTATGCAAAATCTAGATAAAAAACTACAGCTGGCATTGGGCCCCTGTGCAAGAGATGATAGTTTAACAGATCACAACTAAAAATTGGATTAAATATTGAGGAAAAAGTGAGATTCGGTTTTCAGTAAAGCCCTGAATGCACTGAGGATCGATAATCCAAACAAATTGTTCATGAGCACCAACATCAAATTATATGTCAACTGTCACCAACATCAAATTATATGTCAACTGTCACCAACATCAAATTATATGTCAGCTGTCACCCTGACCCCATTGGACTTGGACATAGCCATACCCAGACACACTGTTGACCAAACCACACACTAGAAAGTGAAGGAACGACGACATTTTGGTACGTCCTGGCCCATTCTCAAGTCACAACTGACTTGAGAATGGTCCAGGACGGACCGAAACGTCGTCGTCCCTTCACTTTCTAGTGTGGTTTGGTCAACATATTTCAGCCACGCCATTGTGACTCATCATCCCATACACTCTGCATCAGAGCCTGATTCCTGGGATTCCAGCTTCATCAAGAACTGCAAATAAAACACCATCACATGCTCTAAACATTACTTGGAGATGGAGGCCTGACACTGGTGTTATTCCCGACATACTTGAAATAGCAATGCTAGCACCACTCCACAAAGGTGGTAATATGAGCACAGCCCAAAATTAGACTGATAGCACTAACATTACTTAAAAATCTTTGAGAGTGCTAAAGAGCAAGATCATAAAACATTTCATAATGGAATTGCAGCATCTACATAACCCTGGACAACATGGATTAAGAACAAGGCACTCCTGCCTCTCACAACTGCAAAATCATGACATGACCTTAGTTGCCATGAAAAACAAGCTAAATGCTCCAGTACTTTTTCTCATCCTCATATTGGACATTGAGAGTATACAGACACATACACATGGACACAAACTAAAATACTGTATCATCCTTTGCAAATCACATTAGGATTTTTATGAGAGTAGACAATATAGAGGGCACCGCAAACATATAAATTAGAGTAAATCTTGTCTTTTAATGGGCCACAGAAAATTATTTGTTTAATGAAGTCTGAAATTTTAAATTAATTAAACTTGGAACTAACTTTAGGTTCCTGCTCTATGGGAAAAATGAAAATATTAAAATGGAAACCATATAAACTGCAGTCAAACCGACTATAGAATAAACAGGCAATACAAAAGATTTGAGTGTAAATTTCAAAGATTTTTATGGTAAGTAATGTTAGTGCTATCAGTCTGTAATTTTGGGCTGTGCTCATAAGACCGTAGTTTTAAAGAGCACAAAGAAGCTGTCACAACCAAGAAAAATGACAGGTTGAATGACAAGAACCTTTAAAAAAAAAAAATGCCAAATCAATTATCACAATTTTTTAAGACATTAGTGCTCTCTACAGGCATATTGTTGCACAATAACAGTCCCATTCAAAGTTGGAAAAACCCATTCAGGTCATTCATTCAAAATGAATGACCTGGAGAATTTACAAAGATCTTTTACTACCAGAATCAACTTTATAAAACATATAAATTTTTGTGCAGATGAAACATCACAATAACGTGCCTGAAAAATGTTGACCAAACCACACACTAGAAATTGAAGAGACGACAATGTTTCAGTCCGTCCTGGACCATTATCAAGTCGACAAGTTGATTGTCAAGTCGACCATTATCACAATCGACTTCATAATGGTCCAGGATGGACCGAAACATCGCCTCTTAAATTTCTAATGTGGTTCGGTCAACATAAATTCTTGGGACTGGTTAGTTTTAAAATCAGTCTTCCATAGGGCACATTTTGACAAAAAGGAAAATAATTTACATTTGGAAAATATTAGAGGGGTCCGATTCCAAATCTGCACATGGAAATATCAGTGCATGAGACAAGAAAGCATGGGAAGAAGTGCAAAATAGTCCCATTGAAAAGCAGAGGTGCAATAGGTATACAGAGAGAATTCTCTCAACATCAAGGGCCTAAGACTTTTCATCATACTCCCTCTAAACATAAGGGACATAACTTGCCGCTCTCTTGTGGTGCTCAAGAGAACTTGATAAATACCTCCAAAAAAATACCTGATCAACAGGGGTTGTGATCCATGTCAGGCTTTAAGCAGTTGCATCTAACAGCCTAGATGACCAAACTACCAACATGAGGTAGTGTGATTCTAAGTCTGGATCCTTAGAACCAACGAAGGTAATCGAAAGGTAAGGGGTAAATCTGATACAGTATTCAATTTCCCTCTATTCTTATATACACAAAATTGAAATCCTTTTCTAATATTACCATATTACTTGGTGTAACAAAATTATTGAAATTTTCATACAGAAAACCTGTGTATGGCTTAAAAAAAGTAAACAATTATTGATGGCCCACATCTCCTTCGAGCCTGAAACATACCTTTTCCATAAATCTTGCTAATTCATCTGGTGGTAAAAAGTCTCCAATGTGATGTTTTCCCTCTGCCATGTTTGTTAGTTCTGAAGCTTTTGCATGGGTCTCCTGCATTTCTCTGGCCCGCCTTAAAACAGATTTTACTTCATTAATAAAAGATACTAGGCATGTTCCTTGCTATAATGGTAAAACTAATTCAGCATTACAATTGTTTATTTATGACAATATATATTGATGGATATGAGGAACCTAATGAACAAAGAAAAATATAGCACATATTTAAACACATTTTATGCTAGATACATAATTCAGCTGTTATAGGTACAAAAGTCAAGTTTGCTAACCTTTTATGCTCCCAGGTACCACCATCAACATCTTCATCAGAATCATACTCATATTTAACCTTTCCTTGTTGTTCTAAACGCTCTGCCTCCCTCTTCTTGGCTTGGAGAAGTTGAAACACTACATTCATCTGTTGGAAGGCAAAGTTTTTGCATTATAACTAGCAATGTTTCAATCAAATGAGGTCAATAAAAAAAAGTATCCCTGAGCCTGTATATTTTCTTATATGAACAAGGTCATGTAATGACTAAGGAGAGTGCAATGATAACAGAAGAGTGCAAATAGCATGTAAGGTGTAATAAGGTGTGTTCTGCGGCAGAAAGAGCAATTAAAATAAAACTTTAACACTTTCGCGCCTACGGCATGCACGCCACCAACTTAGAGGTCATGCCTCCGGCGTGCGGGCGAGCGCGCAGCGACACCGAAATGTGTATACTCATTTTAGTTTTCTCACCTTAATTCTCGTGCTATGTTGTTCATTTTGGTATCATTGTGTTCGCAATAGAATTCCCTACAGGTGTATATGCATATACAGTAATGTCCAAAAGCCCGGCGCGACTCCCAACAGCAAAGCCTAAATTTGGCAAAAGTTACCCGAGAGCACACAAAATCAGTAAAATCTGTATACAGTACTCGTTTCAGTCTTCTCACCTTAATTCTCGTGCTACGTCGTTTGTTTTGGTATCATTGTGTTCGCAATTAAATTCCCTGCAGGTGTATATGCATATAATGTCCAAAAGCCTGGAGAAACTCCCTGCAGCAAAGCCTAAAGTTACCTGTGAACGAGCACCAATTTGCACACTGCAACCTAATGTGTATTCTCATCCAGTTTGATAACATCAATTTTCATGTTACATCACTCGTTTTGGTATCAAATTGTTCGCAATAAAAAGGTTCGCGTATTTTAAAACTAGTCTCATAATAATAGAGCAACAAATAGAATTTTAACAAATATTTTAATTTTGGATGCTCATCATCATAAAATTATTTATATCTTTAAAGTGTTCTGACAAATTTTCGCGTTACATCTTTCATTTTGGTATCAAATTGTTCGGAATCTAATGGCACGCATTTTAAAACTAGTCCCATAATAATAGCACAATAAATAGAAATTTAACAAATATTTTAAAATTTTGACCAAAAATTAAAAGTGAGCGGTAGTGTTACCATTGTGCAATTACTGAGAGTAATATAAAATTGATATTTTTTTATAGTAATGTCTCAACTTCATAGTTAAGCTTAAAATCCGTGTCTAAGCAAATTTGCTTGAAATCCATCTTGGGGCGCATCCGATCCCTCAATCGTTGTCGCCCCTCAACAACTACTCATCTTGCAGTTCGATTTGGAGGTGGCCGATATTTGTGCAAATATAAAATATAATTCTGCTACCACCTCATATGGCCTGTTACAAGTTTATGTAAATTAACAATTAACATGTAAAAAAATCTTACCTTCATTTGATCTTCACACTGTTTCCATTGTGCTTCCGTTAGGTCGGTCGAATCAAATACCCTCTTAGCATAAGCAATAATGGCAGGAGTATTCCTTGTTAAGCGAGTAACCATGACACCATGAATGGCTGCTATGTGTTCACCTTCACCCACCATACCCATCAGATTATCTGGCACATTCAGGCTCAATGGGGTGACTGGAGCTGGTGGTACTTAGAAAACAAAACACAATATGTTAGATAATGATATTCATGGAACATATGTAATTTTTAATGGACAATTCACTGTCGTGTCTAAAGTGTTTGGAGAACAAATCTCACCTAACAATTAAACAACAATTCTCACCTAACTTAAACAATGGTATATATACTAGGGCCAACATTCTACTTCAGAAATTAGTTTTGTTTACACTCAAGCATTTAAGATATGCATACTTGCTAAGATTCATTTTGTTATGGAACTCTGAGCAACCAGTGCATACATTTTTAGGCAAATACTTTTACTCATAAGGATGGATGGTTATTTACATAAATACAGTGGGGTATACTGGTATATCTTCCAGATCAAGATGCATATCTATAACCTGATATGTATTAATGGGTCAAAAGGACAGCATCCTTAAGTCAAGAAGGGCAAAGAGAGGAGCCTTGGGGGTGGCGCCCTGTGGCGCAGCACTCTCTTTCTGGTAACCTTGGCCCACTTTCATCTTGTCGGCAGGGCATTTTTATGCATATACTCCTGAGAATTTCATTGCAAACACAATGTTACCAAAATGAAAGACCTAGGACCAGAATTGAGGTAACAAAGTTGGAAGGAATATACCATTTTATTGCTCTTGATTAGCCCTCACGGGGGTAACGCGCTGTCACCTACTCTGTTTGCTGTGGGTGGTAAGCCGGGCTTTTGGAGTTTACATGCATTTACACTTCTAGATAATTCTATTGCGAACACATTGATTCCAAATTTAATATCTTAGGACAAGAATTGAGGTGACAAAGTTGAAAAGAGTATACACTTTTCAGAATAACCGCGCTCTCCTCTCGCCCTCCCGGGGAACACCAATCCCCACATTAGGTAGTGCGGCGTTTGCAGGCGCAAAGCGAGAAAGTGTTAAATTTAAGTGTGTACATAATGTTAAAATTAAAGTTGCAGTAATTTTAGTGTACAATAGTTTTCATGAACAGTATTGTAGTACTCAACATACAGCAGAACTACTTTTAATTAACATAGTGCTAACAGCATAATGCACTGCAGTACGTATTTACTGTAGAGCATTTACAACTTCACGAAACTTCAAGGACATAACTCCAGCAATAAGGTAAATAAATGAATTACAGTATTTTTTAGTACAGCATGTAATATGATAATACATTTTTATTGTGTAAAAGAAAAAAAAAAGACAGTGGCGCAAACACCTCCAGAACGTCACCTCTTGCTACGAATCCAACGCACTGGGGTTGGTCCCATATAGTATGTTGAATCAAGGTTGTACTGTACATAGAACTAATAATTGAAAATATATTTGTGGCAACATCCGGTGCTTGAATGACCCACGTGACCGTGTCTGGGCGAGTCACACACGGGCAACCAGGCCATGATGACATCAGAGCGCACCTTGTCCACGTCCCCACAACCAAAGTAAGTGGAATTTGGTATTTATTTTTACAGACATGTTCAGGGAAGGGAATTTATCATTTTACGAAGAGAAAAGTAGTTTTTGGGAACACTTTATTTCATGCGCACAGGGGAAAGTTCACAATAAACTCGGCGCAGCAGTGATTAACCAGATTAGATTTCCGCAGACACTCAGAGGTACCAATTAATATGGATAATAGGGATCTGACTGTACAACAACTACAAAAAATACAAAAATATGATACTGCAACTGAAATCTAAGAAAGCATATTGAAGCATCACTAACCTTAAAATTTGTACTATAATTTGATGTAGCTTAAATCAAATGAAGCCAAGTTACTGACAGTTTTTAATGTCTGTCAAGGGAAAGATATACGAAACAAGGAAAATTAAAAAGCTAAAGGAAATTTTAAGTACAGTACAGTATTTAAATTTCAAACAAAAATATTTGTTAGACGTCTGCAATTACCTTACCGAATGCAGTGTTCCAAGCTACTCTTAAATTCTCATTCATATACTGCACTATTATATAACTAATCTCCACAACATCTCCTTAATACATACCTGGGGCTGGCAGCTGTACTGGGATGGCCTCCGGGGTAGACGATTTTCCCCAGCGACTTTTCCGTCTCTTGGCCCGAGGGTCGACAGAATCTTGGCTCTTGCTGGAATCATCATCACTGGAACCAGCTGAGAGAGAAACTAGCAAACCTCATCAGTAAAGCTGCCTCACTACTAACCTAGCAACAGGGAGTGGGAGAGAAACAATGTACTCATCAGTATGGATGACTTGAATTTCCTAATGATGGGGGAGCGAATAATAATCAGGCTCTGAGTGAATATGAAATGCTCCTTTCTGAGCAGGGCACTTGGATGCTCCGTAGGGCAACATTCATTCCAGTCCAGAAAGCATAAATCATGACAGTAAATCATGATTTATCAGTAAATCAAGGCAGGGAGACATTAAGTATTGGTGCAACTGGGATTTTTAGAAACATTTCTCTTGGGCCATACTGGTACTAAGGAGACACTGAAGCAGCTTAGGAGTGATAAGATTTGGAAGTGGCCAAAGAAAATTCACTCACAAGTACACTAATCCTATCTAAGCATGGGCTGGACAAATATCTTTGTGGTTGTGGCTGAATATAAGTGGGGGGGAGCCTTGTGTTGGTCAATTACATTTCTGCCATTGTGTTCGTATACTTAGCAACATTTTGCCATTGTTAGACCCATTTTGATAGTTGAGGTTTGAGAAATGTATTATGAAATGGATATAAAAGGATGACAAAATTAATCCTAAGCATTAGGATCCTTTGATGCAAAGAGATTAAAAAAAAACAGCGTTGAATGTAATGAAACGCAATTTTCTGGGTGAGATCCGGAGGCTCCCCAGAGCTTACTAGGCTGATATGCTAATGTCAGACATTGGCATCAGTCATATGTATGGAGTTCTGTGGGCCTACCGGGGACCACGAGCCAGAACCTGGCCCCCTCAGAGAGGCAAGGGGAGCAATGGCCTATAGAACCCCCCCGTGTGGTTGGAAGCATTCTATGTCTGCCATCGAGGGGGTCAGGCACCCAGAAAGATAAGCATTCCAAAACAAACCCCTATCCTGGTGAAAGTATTGCTACCAAAAGCAGAACAAGTGGATAGAACTCCCCTAAAAGAAACAAGCAAACGATCATGACGTCACACGTCGTCGCGCCACTGTCTGCACAGCTCCCCCCTCCTCCCCGGGAGGATGAAGGGAGAGCCCTAAACCCCTCACGCCGGCTATCCACCCATCAGGTCTGAGGCTTGATGTAAAAAAAAAAAATAAAATAAAAATAAAACGCCGACTGGGGGCACGGAGGGATGCTGGATAGCCTCCGGGTCTCACCCAGAAAATGCCGTTTCATTACATTCAACGCTGGTTTTCTGGGGAGAGCCCCTTCAGCTCCCTGGAGCTAACTACCCACAGAGGAAGAACATAGGGACCAACCCGGAAGGTGGTCGTTGCTCACTCCACAACTCGAAGTCGAGACAACTGGCTGCAACCGCCGACCCAGAACGGCACAGGCCCGACTAGGCCTAGGGACGAGCATGAGGTAACGAGCAGCCAGGACCCTGTATGACCGCCAAAAGCCCTGTGCCCGAATGTCAGCACAGGACACGGTGCCAAAGACGGCAGCAAGCACAGTGAACACACGAACGTCATGGACATGGGGATACGCAGGCTGGCTAGCCGTAAGAACACTGCAGACGACCTGGGAGACCCGCACCCGCGAACAGGGAAGAAAGGAAAACGGGATCAACTCAAAGCGCGTCCCCAGACACAGAGGCCGAGGCACGCAAGTAACGGCAAAGAGCCGCTACCTAACACAAAACATGATGCATCAACAACCAAGGGACCCCTCCGGAAAGCAACAGTCTCAATCTTCGCCAGAAAAGAAGGAGACGGCTGCAGACGAACAAAACCATCACGAAGACCGAAAGAGTAGAAACCCCTGCGCCGGAGGAGAGCATGAACCTCCCCAACCCGACCCCCAGAAGCCAATGCCAACAGAAAAGGAGCCTTGGAGAACAAACTTGAACCGAAGGGGCCACAACAAACCGAGAAGAAGAAAGATAAGAGGGCACTCTGTCCAATGATCAGAACGGCTCAGGCGGTGCAAGAGCAGGCCGGAGGTGAAACAATGCACGAGACAGCTTGCAAAACGGTGCAGAATTAACATCAAAACCGAAAGCAGGACGAAGCGGCTCCGCCATCGCCACACGATACGAGGCGACAGTATGGGGCAAGATGACGGCCCCAAACCTCCACAAGAAAAGGACAAGGTCACGCCAACAACACAGCTACCATAGAAGGGACAGAAGGAAAAGGAAGGACCGCCAAGAAGAAGCACGCAGGTGGGACACTATCAACGAAGCCACCCGACCAACAACAGAAGGCGAGAGACTCAAGGCAGAACCGAACTGGCCCCGCCATGGGCCAATCAAGCCTAGGAAGAGGCAGAGCCGCAGGAAGATCTCGGGTGCGACCCTGGAGCCAGCAAGGCCGGAAACCCAAACCGGCAGAGGAGGAGGTGGAACATCCACCGTACAGAAAACACTCCAACTCCCGGCTCACGCACCACCTAGAAGACATTCACCACACACTAGGTACAGTGCTGAAACAAACACTGGAGCCAGAGCACATGACCTCAGCCTTTAGTATCAGCCTTAGAACTGACGGGTGGATAGTCGGCGTGAGGAATCTGGGGCTCCCCCTTCCCCCTCCCGAGGAGGGGGGAGTTGCACTGACAGCGGCGCTGCGATGTGTGATGTCATGATTGTTTGCGTGTTTCTTTTAGGGGGGGTTCTATCCACTTGTTCAGCTTTTGGTAGCAATACAAACCCCAGAATAGGGGGTTTGTTTTGGGATGCTTATCTTTATGGGTGCCTGACCCCGTCGACGGCAGACAGAATACTTCCAACCACACAGGGATTTCTATAGGCCATTGCTTCCCATGCCTCTCTGAGGGGGCCAGATTCTGGCTCGTGGTCCCCAGTAGGCCCACAGAACTCCATACACATGACTGATGCCAAAGTTTGAAATTAGTATATCAGCCTAGTAAGCTCCAGGGACTCAAAGGGGCTCCCCTCCAGAAAAGCTGGTTTACATTTTCTATAAAAGCAAATGACTGAAATATACAAATGGATGAAAAGTATAATAAGGATATTAATAAGATACAAAATATATTAATAATTATCACTTTCATGTTCTGATGACACTAAATCATGCATACTTCGACAATAAACATTCTGACGCTAACTTTTTGAAGTCACTAAATTGGACAGAGCTTTCCTTGGAGGACATTTGAAAAGATAAATTACCCTGATGTAGAATGTCTCCCTGCCCAGAGTATTACGATTCACTCATTTCAAAACTGTATGTATCTAGCCTTAGGAAGCATTCTAGTGAAATATCTCAGAAAATGCCCTGATCAATACATCCACCATACCACTTGTCTAGCAGTCTGAAAATTAAATGCCCATTTTAACAGAAACCAATCTTATTACATCACAAATCAGGAAAGAAAGAGAATAGCTTTATCAGTAACCAAACAAATGCAAGAACAGTTTTAATGTTAATATTAAACACCAATGACATTAACCTGGGAAAATCTTGCTTTAAATTGCACATTACTTTGGTTAATAATATCCCCTTTTAGCATTTAGAAAACACCTCAAAACTTTCAAAGGACAGAATACGTATACGTTATTTTCACAGCTGAGAAAATTGTATATACCGTTAAGTGTCTTATCCGCCGAGTAAAGAAAAAGTCTTAACTACATTAAGTAATATGCAAATAAATCAACCAAGTTATGATAAGTAAATGAGAGCTGGGAAAGTGTGCACAACATATGTGCTAGGTGAGAAAATTCACTGGGGCTGTGAGGTGATGCGAACCTACGATCAAGGCATTACTAACCACATACTCTACCACTGTACCACTGTCACTTGCATATCTTATAGTCCCTAACTCGGCTTTTCTATGCAGGGATGCGTTTCTAGACATCTTGCTCTTAAGTAATTTTGTTAAGATGCATTCCAGGACTAAAAATCTGATTACATTACTGTACTCTACATACAAAATTTTAATAATGTGTGTACAATAATATGTACATTAACAATTATTATACATCATATTTATCATTAACAATTCATATAGTTCATTAACAATTATATAAATCATATTATTACTGTAAAAGTGTTAATTTTAACAAATTAGTAAGAGTCCAATGCAATTTACTGTGGTGTAGGTCACAAATCTCAATTATTGGCTATGCTATTAGTGCAGTGAAATTTCAACAAAAAACCAACGTTGAATGTTATGAAACGCCATTTTCTGGGCGAGTCCCTACGGCTCCCTGAAGTGGTCCCCTGCCTACTGGGGACCACTAGCCAGAACATGGCCCCCTCAATGAGGCGCAGGGAGCAATGTCCCTGGAAAATCCCCGTGGTTAGGGGTTATCCTTATCTGCCATCGACCGGGGTTAGGCACATAGAAAGGAAGGCATAACAAAACCGCCGCAAATTCCTGCACTGTGCTGTGTGCCCGATGGAAGGAAGGACCCCACTGCCCCTGGCTAGTTTGTTAAGTACTGGTCACAAAGCCCCAGCCAAGAGATGAGGCATCCGTGACCACATCGAGCGAGGGCTCAGGTAAACGCCAAGGCACTGAACCCCCTCAAAAAAACAAAGAGGAAGCCGGCGATGCAGCAACCAATGCAAGGCCTCCGGAGGACGAACCCAGTGATCGCGAGAGAGGCAGAAGAAGTATCTCTGAAGGAACCAGAACAGCCACCAAAGTCAAACCCACCCCAGCAGGTAGGCCAGCACGGGCAAATTCAGACTCGCACACAACTGCTTGAGCAACCACCGAGTGACCCGGGACCCGCCTTCCCCCGGAAACAGTCGAAGATGGGAACACAGCCGCAGCAACGCCTCTGAAGGGAGAGACATGGAAGCGGGTCCCAAACAAGACTCAACCAGGTCCAGTTTACCAGGAACCCAAACCAAGCGAGCTGGGAAAGAACCATGAGCAGACAAGCAGACCAACGGGGAGTTCACACCAGCCAGTCGTCGAGATAGGCCAGAACCCAAACCCATAGCAGACGCAGACGGGTCACCACGACCCAGGTAAAGACACGTGAAAACGCGAGATGCCAGATTCAAGCCAAAAGGAAAGCAACGAAAGTGGCAAGTTAGACGTCCCACCACGAAACCTAACCAGTCCCTGAACCCTGAACGAATAGTAATGTGCCAATACGTGTTCTTTGGGTCCAGGGACACCATCCAGGCACCCGGCTCCAAAAGAAGCCGGACCTGAGACAGAGTGGTCATCCTAAAGGACGGGCATGGAACCCAAGAGGTTCAGACAGGACAAGGTCAGAAAACAGATCCACAGTCCCATTTCGGCACTGGAAACAGGAGAGAAACCTGAGGGACGGGGTCATTTCCACCACGTCCAAGGGCCCTCTCTGAGATGACCTAATGAAGTGCAGGAAAAGAAGCCTGCCCCGCCAGACCCGATCCCCCCAGGAGGAGGAGGAGCCGCCACCCAACGCTACAACAGGCTGGATGACACGACCCGAAATGCCCACAAATCACCACAAATGTATGCCCTTGACATTCTGTAGCCTCTTTGTAATTTTCTATGGATTAACAGTGAAAAATTGCTAGTTATTCTATTCTGCCGCCCAGCCCATTGTTCATGTATGTGCACACATGCACACAAGTGTGTGTGTGGCAGGTTATACTGAAATAACATCTTGAATAGCAGTCATGGCTCAGAAATGGTGTCCAGCTGTTAATGAATTTGCAGAATCTAAATGAATGCTTCTATCAACTTGAATTATTTATGAATGTACATTTACAAATACTTTACTATGCCTTTCTGTGTATCTGCATATAAAGACCCTGTATTACTGTATATTTACATATAAAAATAGTCAATTATATATTAAAATTGTCTATACAGTATATTGTATAAGGATTTCTTTGTACAATTTTATATACTGTAAAATTTTATATACATAAAAGAAAAACCAGTATTGAATGTAATGAAATGCCATTTTCTGGGTGAGTCCCGGAGGCTCCCCGGAGATATCCAGGCTAATATGAATATCCCTAACTTTGGCATCAGTCGATGCCAAAGTTAGGGGGACCACGAGCCAGAACCTGGCCCCCCCTCAGAGAGGCACGAGGAACAATGGCCTATGGAAATGCACATGTCATTTGGAGCATTCTATATCTGCCATCGACTGGGACAGGCATCCAGAAAGGTAAGTACCCCAAAACAAACCCCTATTCTGGTTAAAAAAAAAAAAAAAAAAAAAAAAAAGGGAAAATAGACAAACGAGTAGACAGAACTCCCCAAATGAAAACTAGCAAACGAGCATGACGTCACACGAGCTGCGCTGCAGTCTGTGTAGCTCCTCCCTCCCTGGGAGGGGAAAGGGGAGAGCCCCAGACCCCCCGCGCTGGCGATCCACACCCCAGTTCTGTGGCTGGATATCAAAACACGCGAAAAAACACCGACCGGAGGGAGGGTTGCCGGGGAGCCTCCAGGACTCATGCAGAAAATGGCATTTCATTACCTTCAACGCTGGTTTTCTAGGGAGGAGCCCCTACGGCTCCCCCCACCCCAGAAAACTTTTTTTGAGGACGTGAGTCTTATTTTACTCAGCGTCACCCCCTTTCTCTTACTACATATGAACCTACTGCACCAAAGACGAAAAAGGAAAGGGACCTACCCAGGAGGGGGTCAGTGCTCACATCTCAACTCGAAGTATAACCCTAGTATACCCTAGTATAACAGGGGAAGGGATACCAAGGCAGACCCCCACAAGTCAAAAACAAAAAACAAAAAACCTCGCAAGAGGACAGCATACCGAGAAGAAACAGAGCCGGCCACTATCACAGGTGAAAACTAGCTGTGCAGTACCCTGTGCCCCTACCAGTGCAAAACTACCACTTACCCCAAGGTTGACACAAGTGGAAACACCCCAAAACACTCAGGGCGGTCAATCGCCAAGCAGCAAAACACCAACAGAGGTCTTTACGTGACCTCTGTTGGCATGTGCATATATGCACATGTGCATATTACTCCCAGCTCACACACCACCATAAGAGCAGTATTGAACCAGAGGACAGCACAATACGAGTCTGGAGCTGGAGCCACACAACCATGCCGTATCACACCAGCCGAAGAACTGGGGTGTGGATCACCAGCAGGCGGTCTGGGGCTCCAACTTCTACCTCCCGGGGAGGGGGGGTAGCTGTGCAGACATGCAGCACGGCTCGTGTGACATCATGCTCATTTACTAGTTTTCATTTGGGGAGTTCTGTCCACTCGTTTGTCTATTTTCATTGTTTTTAACCAAAATAGGGGTTTGTTTTGGGCGCCTACCTTTCTAAGTGCCTGTCCCGGTTGATAGCAGATATAGAATGCTCTAAATCACATGTGCATTTCTATAAGCCATTGCTCCTTGTGATTCTCTAAGGAGGCCAGGTTCTGGCTCGTGTTCCCCGGTGAGCCTAGAACTCCACCCACATCAACTGGTGCCAAAGTTAGGGATATTCATATCAGCCTAGACAGCTCCGGGCAGCCGCAGGGGCTCCATCCAGAAATAAATAATTGTGACAGTCACATTTTTAATCACGTGTTTATTTTCGTGATATACACACACATATATTATATAGATTTATATTATTGATGTATTATATATATAGTGTGCTATGCTTACCAGGAGGGGCTACTGCAGACAGTTGTTTTGCTTTCTCTTGAGCTCTCTTAAGAGCATCCCTGAACCAATCAGGCTGGTCTTCATCTTTCACTGTCTGATTACTCGAGTCATCTTCCTGCTAAAACCAAAGTTTTTGTAACACATGCTAATACTGTATGTGCATTAACACAACAATTACAATTTCATCAGGAAGAAGTGTTTCCATATTTAAGTTAAACTAAGTTTAGAGCTGTGAATCAGATGGGCTCTCTGGTACAGGATGTCTTGATGGCTAGACACGGCTGGTGTGACCTTTTCCACTAGTTAAAAAGTGTCCCTAATGTTAGGTACTTGAGACACCATTCTATTCTGGTGCTACATTTGCTGGAACATGTGGATTCTTTAAGCTATATCCCAGGCACTTCAGCCAGTGGAGCACATATAATTAATATCAGGTTAAGACTATCGCGCTCCCAGCAGAAGGTTCTTTAACTTTCCCCTCGTGCGGCGAGCATTTCGGGGTGACCTCGTGGCGACAGTGAAAAGTGTATGCTCTTTTCGGTCTCCTCACCTTAATTTTCCATGTATGCATTTAAATTTGGTATCAATTTGTTCACAAGAGAATGCTCTAGAGGAATATATATATAAAATTTCACCAAAGCCGACGTGAGACTCGCACCAAATAAAAAACTATGGCGATCGTTAGCAGTGAGTGCCAAACAGCGATGAAATGTTTATGCTCTTTTCAGGTTTGTCAACCCCAGAATTGTTCTATGTCGTTAATTTTGGTATCACTGTGATCGCAATAAAATTCCGTACACAGATATACGAAAATAAAGTACAAAACATGGGTGCACCCCACCCACAAGACCGTGGGAAGTTGCCCAAGGGTTACCCGCTACCGCACGCCCAACTGCACATCAGCTACACCCCTACTGAGAAGTGTACATGCTTTTTCATGTTTTTGACCGTAATTTTCGATGTACGTGTTTCATTTTGGTATCAATGTGTTCTCAATGAAATGTTCTAGAGGAACATATGTATAACATGTCACTAAAGCTAATGTGATGCCGGCACCAAATAAGTCATTTGTTAGCCATGCATGCCAAAAAGTCCAAACATGTTGCTACTCTTTTTCAGGTTTATCAAGTCCAAACTTGATTCGACATCTTTCTTTTTTGTATCACTGTGATCGCAATAAAATTCCCTACACAGACATATGCATATAAATTGGACAACATGGGGGCGCATAACCCGCAACGATCCCTAAAGTCGCAGAAGTGTTACCCACTAGAGCACACTCATTGCCACACCCGCTACACCCAATACACCCGACAAACACATACAGTTTGCTAACAGAAGTTTTTGTGCTACATTGTTCATTGTGGTATCAAATTATTCGCAATAAAATGCTCTAAATAGAAAGAAAGACAAATGTGTGAAAGACACGCGAACCAATATAAATGCCAATAATAACCGAGATTTGCACACGTTCGGGACACGAGCCAGCGGCGCTCCAGTCACGAGCGTGATAAACAAAGCACTAGGCCCACCGCATGGCCTGACGACCCAGAATGTCATGCGGCATATGGAGGAGAGTGGGAAGACAATGACGCTCATTTTGAAACCACCTAGAAGTTGATTGGATGACAATTTAATTTTTTACAAATATTTTAGTGGATGACGCGCGCGATAGTGATCGGATTACATTAAGGAGAAAACTTATGACGATAATAGGCATCATCGGAGAGCGAGTGTTAAGCTTGTGCTGTCCTTTCATGGAACGTAGGTCTCCTGCTTATGTGGAGTCAGACAAAACATAACATACGATGTGGTAGAGCATTTTAGTGTTACTTGGGGGATTAATTAATAAATAATATTTGCTTTAACTAGAATTTGGCTCCTCCCTTGTCTTGAGTTAGGTAGTTATTTCCTAGAGATCAGCCTTTATGTTTTGAATTGTGGGAACTAATTCTCAGGTCGGGCCTTGCCTAAACTTCTCCAAGATTTATTCTTGTAGAGAAAGTTATTCTCCGTTATCAATCATGACATTTAATTTACAAGCTCCCAGATTTCAACAATGATCTATTTGCTTCCTCAAAAAAAATTTGAGTAACTCCCTGGTCACATTTTATATAGTTTACAATAAAAATAAACAACCTTGTTTAAATTACTTACTTTAATGTCAAATTCTGTTTTGACTTTTCCAAGATCTGGACTGGTGAATGATGAGAAATCATGTTCCTGAGACAATGAATTGGCTGGATTCATGTACTTTAATGAATTAATTTGAATTAAGGGTTTCAACTTGTTTGTAGCTGGTCGTGATGCTTTGTACATGTCTGTAATGCCAGGTTTCTCCTCTTTCACCTCTGTAAAATAAAGATAAACCTAAAAAATCTTGGAAGAAAATTTAATGGGTAGATAGAGGAACAAAAAAATAGACAAAATTATAAGACAAAACAGTAATTTACAAAATACGGCAAAGCAGTGCTTTTCAACCAGATGATTGGTTAACCAATGGGTGAAAATTAGGGCAAATAAGAATGATGGAGTTATTTTATATATGTGTATATCTGTGTCCTGTATTGTATTTATGTTCTGTACAGTATATATGCTACAAATCTTTGTTATATATTCATGTATTGTATAATGTATATACTGTACTTGTAGCACAAAATTACCTGTAACATATCACAAATATAGTAAATGTATTAAATATAGATTTTGCATGATTCCATCAATTTCTAAACTCTCAAATCAAGAACAGTAAGTATGTGACTTCATTTGGGAATAAAAATTTGCCCAACGACTTCTGTATTAGTGTGAGCACTTGAAATGCACACTAATTACAAACTATTATTATTTGTCTAATATCTGATGTTGCCTTCACATGAAAACCTACCTAATCAGTTTTTACTTTTTTAGCTGTAACCTAACCATAAGAGGGAATATGGCCAGGCTACATATATAAACCCATGCTTGCCTGTGCAACCTTGGGTTTATACACCAAGAATCCTGCAAGCCATATTTTCTCTCTTTGGTATGTTTTTTTAACTAGCCTTTAAACCACATTCAATTAATTTCCCAGAGCAGAATTAAACAATTACTATAAAAATAAATTGGATTTGTATTGTTCAAACAAATTGTCAAATTCTTTCAATTGTGAATGAGAAAATAACAAGAAACTTATTTGCTCATATAAATCATGAATGTGGGTGTTGAAATGATTTTTCCATCGTCGCTTGTCACGTCTAATGAGCGTGTAATTCGTGTAAAGTTCCTCAATTCATGTTAGCATTCTCATATTACTTGATATGTATCTTGTTAGATCAAACTAACTTCCCATTATCAGCATAACCCATTCCACATAGACTAGTTCCTTAACACTCCTATTGAGCATTGCCGATGAGCACACAAAACAATGTTAAACGCTTTCACTTGCAATGTTTATACTTAATAATAAGACTAAGCAAAAATTATTGCATGACAACATTCGCGTCATCAACCACTCTCTGAGTTTTGGTTTTATACCGCATAATGTGTCATTAGGATGCGAAAGTGTTAAGTTTCTTGAACTCATTTTGTTTCCAGCGCCCAACAATACCATGTCATATTTCTTTAAATTTGAAGCGGCTATCCTTGTCCAACTTGTTCATTCTCCTTGGATTTCTCTTTGTCTCTGCTAATGCTGAAAGATTAAGTTCCCTTAATATGCCCTTGTAACTTAATTCTCCTAATTTAGGTACTGTACTAATCTTGCTGCAAACCTCTATAATCCAACATAATAAATTTTGAAAGACAACCATTATTTATTTGGTGAGATTTGTATGTTATTCCTATACATGATACCTAATTATGGGCAGTCTGATGGGGGGTAGAAATAGCCAAAGCTACTCTATCCCTTTGAGATGTATTTATATCTCAATAAACATACTTGAACTTGAACTTGGCAGTCTGAAAGAATCTAAGAAATCTTTAAAAGTAAGAAATAAACAATTCTTACCTGTTTTCTTCTCAGCCAGCTTTTTGAACTGTTCAAAAAAGCTGCCATCATTACTAAATTTATTGGGAACCTGAGACGCTGCTGCTACACTGTGGAGAAAAAGAATACATAATAAATTCAAGTACTGTATTGTAAATATTACAAGTGAATCACAAAACAAATTCTATTTATAGAATAGTATCAAATTAGCAAAAAGAATAAGAGAAGATATTTCCTCAATTTTAAAACACTTGTAACAAAACACAATGAAAAAGAATCTCATTTATGACCAACTTTGAGAAATAATGGAATCATTTGGACAAGATGTGAATGCTTATGTTTTAGATTAAATTAAAAAAAAATTATATATCCTGCATTGTACAATTTTTTTTTTTAAATACTGGGTTTGTTTACATCTTTAGCAAATGCAAATACTTTAAAACAAAATCTTACTAATTGACATGAAGAATACCAGAATAGTATTTGGCTCTACAGTGGAAGTAGTAATGGCTGGTACAGCAAGAGGACGGAGGTTAGAAGGCTGGCATAATGAAGGGCCAGTTAGGAGGCAACAAGACGATTCCTCTCTCAAGTACCATGGCTTGTACACCTCAAAGGAAACACAACCCAAAACAAATGGCAAGGCAAGGCAGGGTTAGGGCTTGAGAATGGTCCAGGATGGACCAAAATGTCGTTGTCCCTTCACCTTCTAGTGTGTGGTCTGGTCAACAAGGCAGGGTTAGACTGTCTAGCTTGTTTAGACTAGATAGGCAAGGCAAGGCTAGGCTAGTTGTCTAGTTAAGTTAGGCTAGATAGGCAAGGCTAGGCAAGACTAGGATAGGCAAGACTAGGATAGGCAAGGCTAGGCTGGGCAGCAGTAGGATAGGCAAGGGAAGCATAGGCAAGGCCAGGCTAGGCAATACTAACATAATTATGCTACGCAAGGCTAAATATGATAGACTGAACTGTTGTGTACAAAGTGACACATCTATCCTATACACTGCATGTCACTACTCTCTCCAAATAAATAAATGATACCAATCGAGTGAACAGTAAAGATGGTGACGCGTAGAAACGTCCCACCCCAACACGGCACCCACACACACACTTACACACTTACACCACAAGCCACAAACTCCTCCCCCCCCCCACCTTACACTGCAACAAACACCTTCCATTACAAGCAGCAGATGAGCACCAACCTGGGAATAGGCTGGAGAATAGGCTGGGGTATAGGCTGGGGAGGCTTGGTGGGTAATGGGGCGCTGAGTCTCTTGGTCTTGGCGTCTCCTTGCTGCTGTTCCCTCATCTTCCTCTCTATCTCGCGCTTCCTCTTCAGCAGGATCTCTTCTTGCTTCGACATTTCTCGCATTCTAACTTGAACTGGATACTTGTTGGACATGGTAGAGCGGTGGGGAGTGTGAGAACACGGAGGAGGTGTTCACCTTGGCCAGGCGGGGCGGCCATGCGGCGGCGGAGCTGCCTCCCCTACCCCCTCCCTTTCACTCACATACGCACACACACACGCACACGCACACGCACACACGTACGTACGCACACACGTACGTACGCACACACGTACGTACGCACACACACACACACACACACACACACACACACGCACACACACACACACACACACACGCATATTATTGTGAGAGATATTATTGTACAAGCAGATAAAGATAAATCACGACTGTTGATACTGGGGGACTTCAACTTTAGAGCAATAGACTGGGAGGCCTATGAAGCAAGAACGGAGGACTTTTGGACATGCAGATTTGTGAACCTCATTCTGGAGACATTCTTGTATCAACACATAAAGCAAGCCACAAGAATGAGGGAAGGAGATATACCGTCAGTACTGGATCTAGTATTCACCAGGAAAGAAGAAGAGATTTTTGACATCCAGTACTTTCCTCCCTTGGGAAAGAGTGATCACGTCCTGTTAGACATTGATTATGCTTTAAGATATCATCTAGAAGAAAATGGGGACATTGAAACAGTTGATAAACTCGATTTAAGGAGAGGACACTATGGGGAACTTCAAAATTTTTTTAATGAGTGTAATTGGACAGAATTGTTGCTAGGCAGGGAAGTAAATGAAATGTATGCCAAATTTTTAAAAATATACGAGGAAGGCACACAAACATTCATACCAAAACAGAGGTGCAGGGCCAGAAAACAGGATTGGTTCGACAGAAATTGTGAGAGGGCAAGAGACCAAAAGACACAAAAATGGAATCAGTATAGGAAGAGGCCAAACCCCCAAACATACCAGCGATACAAAGATGCGAGAAACAATTATACAGCAGTAAGGAGAGAGGCAGAAAGAAATTTTGAAAAAGGGATAGCAGATAAATGTAAAACAGAACCGGGCCTATTCTACAAATTCATAAACAACAAATTGCAGGTAAAGGATAATATCCAGAGGTTGAAAATGGGAAACAGATTCACGGAAAATGAAAAGGAAATGTGTGAAACATTAAATGAAAAGTTCCAAAGTGTGTTTGTACAAAATGAAATCTTCAGAGAACCAGACACAATAAGAATTCCAGAGAACAACATAGAGCGGATAGAGGTGTCTAGAGATGAAGTGGAAAATATGCTAAAGGAGCTCGGGAGGAACAAAGCAGCTGGCCCAGATGGCGTTTCACCATGGGTTCTGAGAGAATGTGCATCTGAGCTCAGCATTCCACTTCACCTGATCTTTCAGGCATCCCTGTGTACAGGAATCGTAGCAGACGTGTGGAAACAGGCTAACATAGTTCCAATCTACAAAAGTGGCAGCAGGGAAGACCCCCTCAATTATAGACCTGTATCATTGACAAGTGTAATAGTGAAAGTATTGGAAAAGCTAATCAAAACTAAATGGGTAGAACACCTGGAGAGAAATGATATAATATCAGACAGACAGTATGGTTTTCGATCAGGAAGATCCTGTGTATCGAATTTACTCAGTTTCTATGATCGGGCCACAGAGATATTACAGGAAAGAGATGGCTGGGTTGACTGCATCTATCTGGACCTAAAAAAGGCTTTCGACAGAGTTCCACATAAGAGGTTGTTCTGGAAACTGGAAAATATTGGAGGGGTGACAGGTAAGCTTCTATCATGGATGAAAAATTTTCTGACTGATAGAAAAATGGTCACTGCTTGCTTGATGCAAGCGGGGATGTTTCTGGCGGGGGAGAAGGAAACAATTGCGCAGCGCGTCCCGCGGCGTTGCGCGGGCAGTTTGGGGCCCTATAAATACGGGCGCACAACGGGGCTCTGCCCTCACTCCGCCTGCCCTCGCCGCTGCCCTCGCAAAATCCCACCCTCCACCCCTTTGCAAGCGGCTGCTTTTGTACCCTCGTCATGCTTTGCACAGTGTCCTGTTTGTCTCCCCACTGCATGTGGGAAGGGGGGTGCAGCGCCGGTCCCCAAGTGTCCCGCTGTCCGCAGCTATTACTTTGCCCAGTCTAGGTGCTAGTAAGCCCTACTTGTAGTCAACCCCTTCTCCTTATTCATTAGGTCTTACCGGCCTCTTGGTCGGGTACATTATGTGTTATGTGGTCTCTCACTTATTAGTTACTCTTTGTGTCCTGCCTGTTATATCCTAGTGTTATATAATTACTCACATTTGCATTCGGCCTTAATTCTAGTACCAGTTAATGCTTTACGTTTCTGCAGAATTAGTTCCATGTCACTATAGGCTAAGGTCTCATAATTACTACGGGTGTACCTTTTAAGTTAAATCTAGTCCTCGGACATGGAATTGTTACTGTTAATTCTTACTTTATATATTTACATGTTCTGCAGAATTTAATCTTCAATAAACTTTAACGCCCCATGCTGCCTGTATCTTTCTTCCCCTGGACAGAAAATGAGGGCAGTAATCAGAGGCAATGTATCGGAATGGAGAAATGTCACAAGTGGAGTACCACAGGGTTCAGTTCTTGCACCAGTGATGTTTATTGTGTACATAAATGATCTACCAGTTGGTATACAGAATTATATGAACATGTTTGCTGATGATGCTAAGATAATAGGAAGGATAAGAAATTTAGATGATTGTCATGCCCTTCAAGAAGACCTGGACAAAATAAGTATATGGAGCACCACTTGGCAAATGGAATTTAATGTTAATAAATGTCATGTTATGGAATGTGGAATAGGAGAACATAGACCCCACACAACCTATATATTATGTGAGAAATCTTTAAAGAATTCTGATAAAGAAAGAGATCTAGGAGTGGTTCTAGATAGAAAACTATCACCTGAGGACCACATAAAGAATATTGTGCAAGGAGCCTATGCAATGCTTTCTAACTTCAGAATTACATTTAAATACATGGATGGCGATATACTAAAGAAATTGTTCATGACTTTTGTTAGGCCAAAGCTAGAATATGCAGCTGTTGTGTGGTGCCCATATCTTAAGAAGCACATCAACAAACTGGAAAAGGTGCAAAGACATGCTACTAAGTGGCTCCCAGAACTGAAGGGCAAGAGCTACGAGGAGAGGTTAGAAGCATTAAATATGCCAAAACTAGAAGACAGAAGAAAAAGAGGTGATATGATCACTACGTACAAAATAGTAACAGGAATTGATAAAATCGACAGGGAAGACTTCCTGAGACCTGGAACTTCAAGAACAAGAGGTCATAGATTTAAACTAGCTAAACACAGATGCCGAAGAAATATAAGAAAATTCACCTTCGCAAATAGAGTGGTAGACGGTTGGAACAAGTTAAGTGAGAAGGTGGTGGAGGCCAAGACCGTCAGTAGTTTCAAAGCGTTATATGACAAAGAGTGCTGGGAAGACGGGACACCACGAGCGTAGCTCTCATCCTGTAACTACACTTAGGTAATTACACACGATTCAAAAGGTGACATCCCTAGGGTCAACACTTGCAGCAGAGGAGCTCCAGCATATTTCAAGAATCCTAAGTATTGTAGTACAGGTTGATGGTAGTGAGTGGTGTCCCAGAGAACATAAAGGTATAGTGCTCTTGAAAAATAGGTGAGATAACAGGAAAGTGCCAAGGGAAGTGAAAAATCGGATGAGAAAAAGTTGCCCTAGTGTTTACAGTGCAGAGAAGAACATTCAAGATGGCCACTGGTAAGGGGAAAAACAAAACAGAGCTTGATTTTGAGGGATTCAATGAAGAAAGCATTGATATTAGTAGTCTACATAACAAGTTGGTAAATTTAGATACTATAGTGAACTCTCATGTAGAAATAATTAGTAAATTGAAAGAAAGTAATGACCATTTGAATAGCAAAGTTTTATGTCTTGAGGGTTTAGTGAATGACTTGCGCAAGGATAAGAATCAATTGGAAACAAATTGCAAAGCCATGGAAGAAGAAAATAAACTCTTAAAAATAGCTTTGGAAGAAGTTAAAGTAAATTTAAACATAAATGACTACAATAGGTTAGGCAAGGAAATTCAACAGGAGAAACAGCTTTTGTCAGCACAGATGGAGGAAGTTACACAGGGAATAGAACAGTGCAAGAAAGATATGCAACTCACTTATGCACAAGTGGCCAAGGAGAAGGAAAAAATAGAAGAAGCAGTAAAGGAAGTCAAACACTGCAGCAACCAAGATAAAACAAACATTAGGCTAGAAGTGAGGAAAGAATTGGCATCTAACCCGAAGTTGGTGCAAAACACAGTTGATCGGAGTAAGTCCCTGATCATTTTTGGCTGCAAAGAAAAGGCGATAACATCTAGGTCAGAAAGAGCTGTAGAAGAAGCTAAAGTAGTAGATAAAATTGTTGGCCTCGTGGAAGGTCTTACAAACAGAGAGAATGTGTGCAACTACAGGAGAATAGGCAGGTACGTAAAAGGGAAAGATCGACCTTTGAGGATCACCCTAAACGGTGCCAAACAGATGGAAGAAGTACTAAGGAATGCTAGAAAATTGCAAAGGGATGAGGATGGGAAAGTGTGGTCGTTAAGACGAGATCTTTCAAAAGAAGATAGAGAGAAGCTGAAACTGAACCTCGCCGAGGCAAAACATTTAAATGAGAGCAGGAATGAAGAAGAAATAAATTCTTTTTTCTACAAAGTGATAGGGGTAGGCAAATCAGTAAAGTGGTACATAAAGGCAAACCAACAAAATTAATAGAGAGAGGGGGAGTGAAGAATAAGGAGAGGGGGAACAAGTTCCTGAAGATTGCATACACCAACATAGATGGAGTCAGATCGAAGATACTGGAGTTAAGTGATGTAATACAGCTGCAGACACCAGACATTGTTGCACTCACGGAGACAAAACTTGAAGATGTAATTTTAAATGAGGTCATATTCCCAAGGGGCTACTCAATTTGGAGACGGGACAGAAAAATTAGGAAAGGCGGTGGCGTTGCTGTGCTGGTAAAAGAACACCTAAAGGTGAAGGAAATAATGACTGCCAATCCACAAGAAGTTGACATAATAGCACTAGAGATCTGCTATGAGGATGATAAACTAATTATGATAAATGCATATAGTCCACCGCCAAGCAGCACATGGTCAAAGGAGGAGCTAGATAGTAAACGTGAAGGTCTTATAACAATAATGAGAGAGATTATAGCGAGAGCGGATAACGATAGATCACGACTGTTGATAGTCGGTGACTTCAACTTGAAATCCATAGACTGGGAAGCATATGAAGCTAAAACAGAAGATTTTTGGACCTGTAAATTTGTAGACCTCATCCTGGAAACATTCTTGTATCAACATGTTAAACAAGCTACGAGGATGAGGGAAGGGGACGTTCCCTCCATGCTAGATTTGATATTTACCAGGAAGGAGGAAGAGATATTTGACATTCAGTACCTTCCTCCCTTGGGTAAAAGTGACCATGTCTTTTTGGGAATAAAGTATGCAATGCGTTATAAGCTGGAAGAAAATAAGGAGGTTGAAGCAGTTGAAAAACCAGACTTCAGGAGAGGACATTATGGTGACCTTGACAAATTTTTTTAGTGAGTATAATTGGACAGACTTGATGCTAGGCAAGGAAGTGAATGAGATGTATGGCAAGTTTTGTGAAATATATGATAAAGGCACAAAAAAATTTATACCAAAACAGAGATGCAGAACTAGGAAACAGGATTGGTTCAATAGAAATTGCGAGAGGGCTAGAGACCGAAAGACACAAAAATGGAATCAATACAGGAAGAGGCCGAACCCCCAAACATACCAGCGATACAAAGATGCGAGAAACAACTACACGGCAGTGAGGAGAGAGGCAGAAAGAAATTTTGAAAAAGGGATTGCGGACAAATGTAAAACAGAACCAGGTCTATTCTATAAATTCATAAACAACAAATTGCAGGCAAAGGATAATATTCAGAGGTTGAAAATGGGAAATAGATTCACGGAAGATGAAAAGAAAATGTGTGAAACACTAAACGAAAAGTTCCAAAGTGTGTTTGTACAAAATGAAATCTTTAGGGAACCAGATACAATAAGAATTCCAGAGAACAACATAGAACACATAGAGGTGTCTAGAGACGAAGTGGAAAAAATGCTCAAGGAGCTCGGTAAGAACAAAGCAGCTGGCCCAGATGGCGTTTCACCATGGGTTCTGAGAGAATGTGCATCTGAGCTCAGCATTCCACTGCACCTGATCTTTCAGGCATCCCTGTGTACAGGAATCGTAGCAGACGGGTGGAAACAGGCTAACATAGTTCCAATCTACAAAAGTGGCAGCAGGGAAGACCCCCTCAATTATAGACCTGTATCATTGACAAGTGTAATAGTGAAAGTATTGGAAAAACTAATCAAAATTAAATGGGTAGAACACCTAGAGAGAAATGATATAATATCAGACAGACAGTATGGTTTTCGATCTGGAAGATCCTGTGTATCGAATTTACTCAGTTTCTATGATCGAGCCACAGAGATATTACAGGAAAGAGATGGTTGGGTTGACTGCATCTATCTGGACCTAAAAAAGGCTTTCGACAGAGTACCACATAAGAGGTTGTTCTGGAAACTGGAAAATATTGGAGGGGTGACAGGTAAGCTTCTATCATGGATGAAAAATTTTCTGACTGATAGAAAAATGAGGGCAGTAATCAGAGGCAATGTATCGGAATGGAGAAATGTCACAAGTGGAGTACCACAGGGTTCAGTTCTTGCACCAGTGATGTTTATTGTGTACATAAATGATCTACCAGTTGGTATACAGAATTATATGAACATGTTTGCTGATGATGCTAAGATAATAGGAAGGATAAGAAATTTAGATGACTGTCATGCCCTTCAAGAAGACCTGGACAAAATAAGTATATGGAGCACCACTTGGCAAATGGAATTTAATGTTAATAAATGTCATGTTATGGAATGTGGAATAGGAGAACATAGACCCCACACAACCTATATATTATGTGAGAAATCTTTAAAGAATTCTGATAAAGAAAGAGATCTAGGAGTGGTTCTAGATAGAAAACTATCACCTGAGGACCACATAAAGAATATTGTGCAAGGAGCCTATGCTATGCTTTCTAACTTCAGAATTACATTTAAATACATGGATGGCGATATACTAAAGAAATTGTTCATGACTTTTGTTAGGCCAAAGCTAGAATATGCAGCTGTTGTGTGGTGCCCATATCTTAAGAAGCACATCAACAAACTGGAAAAGGTGCAAAGACATGCTACTAAGTGGCTCCCAGAACTGAAGGGCAAGAGCTACGAGGAGAGGTTAGAAGCATTAAATATGCCAAAACTAGAAGACAGAAGAAAAAGAGGTGATATGATCACTACATACAAAATAGTAACAGGAATTGATAAAATTGACAGGGAAGACTTCCTGAGACCTGGAACTTCAAGAACAAGAGGTCATAGATTTAAACTAGCTAAACACAGATGCCGAAGAAATATAAGAAAATTCACCTTCGCAAATAGAGTGGTAGACGGTTGGAACAAGTTAAGTGAGAAGGTGGTGGAGGCCAAGACCGTCAGTAGTTTCAAAGCGTTATATGACAAAGAGTGCTGGGAAGACGGGACACCACGAGCGTAGCTCTCATCCTGTAACTACACTTAGGTAATTACACTTAGGTAATTACACACACACACAGTCTATCCTAGTCTTGCCTAGCCTAGAGTTAGGGGGGACATGATCACCACATTCAAGATTCTCAAGGGAATCGACAGGGTTGATAAAGATAGGCTATTTAACACAAGGGGCACACGCACTAGGGGACACAGGTGGAAACTGAGTGCCCAAATGAGCCACAGAGATATTAGAAAGAACTTTTTTAGTGTCAGAGTGGTTGACAAATGGAATGCATTAGGCAGTGATGTGGTGGAGGCTGACTCCATACACAGTTTCAAGTGTAGATATGATAGAGCCCAATAGGCTCAGGAACCTGTACACCTGTTGATTGACGGTTGAGAGGCGGGACCAAAGAGCCAGAGCTCAACCCCTGCAAGCACAACTAGGTGAGTACACACACACAACTAGGTGAGTACACACACACACACACACATTTCCAATATACTAAGGTGGAAATAGTATATTGGAAGAGAATGCCACTATAAATATTATCAGATATTATGTACCTTATGTTATAAATGTATAACAATACAGGTATAACATAAACGTTATTTATGTATAAATAAAATCAGATATTATGTACCTAACTCTGCTCTCATCTCTCTCTATATTATGCACTAATCTATCCCTATCTTAATTATGGTATCTGTGCATGGGGTTCAACCACTGCAAACCACCTCAAGTCCATCATCACCCAGCAAAAATCTGCTATCAGAATAATAACAAATTCTGCTTTCAGACAACACTCAGCCCCCTTGTTTAACTCCCTAAACATGCTAAACATAATCTCACTCGACAAATTCTCTTGTGTCAACTACATTTACAAAACCCTGTTCTTAAATGCAAATCCTGCTCTGAAACTCTCCCTGGACAGATGTAATAGGACCCATTATCACCACACCAGAAATAAATATCTCTTTGATATCCCTAGAGTCAAATTTAATCTGTGTAAACACTCTATGCAAATAAAGGGACCCAGTCTATGGAACTCACTCCCTATTGAATTGTAAAGCTGTCCAACTTTTGCGTCATTCAAAAACAATACTAAAAAGTACTTAATTTCATCTTCATAGTTTTTTACCTTTTGCTTTAAAATTGCACTGTATCTATTGCTACCCAATCTCCCAACCTTTATGTACCCAATCTGAACATCTTTATCATTGTGATCATTGCTGTCTTCTTATATGTGCTGTCAATCTGCTGTATGGTGTCTATTAATCTTGTTTAAATTACCAATCAAGCGGGGGACCATAGAAACCTCCAAAGCAGGAACCAGGGGATGCAACCACCGAAATGGGAGGGGATGGAGCGAGTGCGTCAGAGGTAGGGGGCAAGGAAGAAAGCAAAGCCTTCTTACCCGCTGGGGAGGAGGAAGGAGAGGGGCCAGGCTTTCGCTTCTGACTCAAAGAGATAGGAGCCCCAGCAACAATGTACTGGGCAACAGATTCAAGCGTCTCAACAGGAGAAGCAGAACAAGAGCAAACACGACGGCCGTTAGGAGAGCGATGGACATCAGCCTGCACTGACAGGCGGCGTGGAGAGCTAAGAGATGGAAGAGAAGGATGGGAAGGAGGATCGGAGGAATAAGGAAGAAGACACAGGAGACATGACAGACTGGGTAGAAAGAAGGGGAACTCTAGACAGAGAGCCATGAGGGGGACCCCTCGGGACAGAACTCAAGAGGAACAGAGAAGGCGGCGGTGGGCATGTCTGGGTCTAAGGCCTGGAAACGGTTGTGAGACTGAGGAAGGCGGGAAGGACGAGGAGAGGAAGAGCACAACACGCGAGCATAAGAGACGATAGAATAAGATGAGAGACGGCGAACTTGGCGCCTTGCCCCAGGAAAAGAAACGTTCCTGGTGCTTCAAGTTGAGGACGACTGCCTCAAACTTGTATTGTATACAGGCGCGGGAGAAGGTAGAGTGGGCCTCACTGCAATTGAGGCAGCGAACCTGGAGAGAAGCCCACTCCGACTTAGTGAGCTTTGGCCCAACACACAGGACAGAGACAGACAGTACCGGAGCAGCGGAGGGCTCCATGCTCAAACCTCCAGCACTTATTACAGAGCCGAGGAGAGGGAATGTACTCCTGGACGGAGCACCTGGCACCAGCAAGAATGATAGAGGGCGGAAGGGTCCTACCATCAATGGTAATCTTCATAACCCGAAGGGGTTGACGGCGACGACCACGAGGGGGACGGGTAAACGAGTCTACCTAGAGAACAGAATGGTCCTGGGCTTCGAGGATATGCCGAATATCTTCGTGGCAGTCCTGGAGATCCGAACACCGGCTGCAACATGGGGTGGGAGGAGAATAGTGCCAACACTGGCATTCAACCGAGCGTTCTTGGAGACCCGAACAGGGGTCTCCCCAAGGCAGGATAAGGCGGCCAAGTGGGAGGCTGCATCTGGTGAAGGAGCAGCAACGACACGTGTACCGAGATGGGTGGGGTTGAAGGTAACAGAGGCATCTGAGGAATCAACAAGGTACCTATGGAGGGAGAAATCGTCAGGAGCCATAGAATCAAGAGGAAGGAGATCAAAGTATTTGGCCCACGAAGCGGGACCAAACAAAGCTTGATACGCATCAATACGGGAAGGGAAGGAATCGAGCGAGTGCAGCTGTGGTGAGGACAGCATTGAGAACCCCCAGAGAGAGAGGGGTTAAAAGGCGCAGTAGCCACAACTAGAGACTGAGCCGTGCCAAGGGACGAGGTGGTCACCACTGGGGGCTTGGGGCTCGACCCAACCAGAGGAATGAGGGGAGCCAAGGGGAGTAGTCAGGAGGGTCAAAGGAGGAGCTAGGTCTGGGCCCAATATAGCGGGGCAATTGAGCCCGGTCTTCCAACACAGTCCAACTCGGGGGCTTGGTCGCCCACCCCACGAGCCTGAGAAGGTATAAGGGAATCATTATTCAGCGGCATGGAAACGAGGTAATACTTTTATTCACGAATGAGCCCCGTACCCATCATGGAGCCACAATTAGAGGATAGGACATCCAACAAGAGATGGGCTGGGGCCCCCTAGGGGTGCGTCGAGAGTATACGCCCCACAATCGCCACCTTAAGAACCGTCAGTCTGTCGAGATCAGGTTCAGCGACGAGAGAAGGATTGACCATAAAAGCGTTCCCTCGTTCACGACGTTGGGTACCACAGTTCTATGGGCGAGTGTGTGCACTTCCACCAAACACCCGGGCGTCAAAACAGATGTCCGAACGAATAATGAAGACTGGCAAAAGGTCGGCGGGAAATGACAATTAGAAAGAAGAGGGGGAGAAAATGAAACAATGAAAAGGAAAAAAAAGACTTCCAGCATAATTAGTGAAGACAGAAGCAGGAGCATAAGGCTTCCAAAGGACAAAGGACTGTCCCATGGAGCATCACACTCCGGCAGCCGCCTACCAAGCCCCATCACAATGACAACGGTCTAGAAAGGAAGGGAGTACCTGCACATAAGCTAATGAGAATATGGAGCGAGTATACTGCTGACATAATATACTTGTTACAATATCTTACCTTTCCTCTGTTCATATGCAAGCATACCAGTTATTAGATAAAAATCTGAATATATAGGGAGAGGAAAGATCTGTGATCTTAAATTTATTATCAGTAATGTTCCAATGGGTGGCCAGGAGCAACTATCAATTTGTAAGGTTACTAATGATAAAACTTCACAAGTTCAACTAAAATATTTTTATTTTTATTTTATGTACAGAAAAATCATATTACTGACCTTACGATATGGAACATACAAATGATGCTACAGTTGTGTCATGAATGTGAAAAAAGGTACAAAGAGGAATGGTTTGTGTGTGAAGAAATAAAGCAAATCTGAGCCGCACTTGATTAGTGAATGTGTAAATTTTGTGTATAATTCCAACTACACAGCATTCAATCATAAATAAATGATTTGTAACAAAATGTCTCATCTATGCCATTTTGATCCTACAGTTAACTGCTTCACAAAACTGGTCCAAAAAGTGGAATACAGCATAATATGAATCAATTGTAGCTGACTCAGAGCTAATAGGCACCATTCAGAGAGCAGTCAACTCATGAACCTGATTAATTCTTTTAGTGCTGTACTAGCTTAAATAATGAATATTTTAAAATTTAAATAACCTTAAATTAAATATAGGACAAGACATACTTGATATTTACATGTTGTTTAACAAAATGATAAATTATTGTAAGTCTGTATTACATTGGAATGAGGTATCTAATTACATGACTAATAACCGTTTCAAAATTGCATTAATTTCTGTTTTATAATGAGCCATCAACATTCAGTGGTACTAGAGTACACAAGTGTAACTGGAACACTATTTTTCACTTGATATAAAAACTAACCAAATTAAACTAGGAACTTTTAAATTACACTTCCTATATTTGTACCACAAATTTATTCATAGTTATAAAAAGAGTGAATTAATGAAAACTTTATATTTCAGGAATGAAGGCCAAAAACTACACCACAGTCAACCAATCAAGTACATTCGTGTAATTGTTTTGCTTTAAATTTGTGTCTTATGCAGCCATGCTTACAAATTCATTGCTTCTCATTAAAATTTTCAGTTCAGGTCTCACATCAAAGATAGCATTACAGTACAATGGCCTTGAGCAATATCCCCCCAAACTCAAGTGTTACAAATACTCAACTATTTATTACTGGGCACATTGCAAACTCAACACAAACTTATTTTCAAAGAGAAAGCATTGAGTAAAGAAAGTAATAATAATCACTGAGAATTGTTTCCTCCAGATTTACTAGAATAAGCAGTGGAGTATTCACTACAGACTTAAGCCAAATGCAATTTTTCCAGTCTTCCGACATTTACATAAAAAACAAAAAGAGGAAAGGGAAAATAAACAGCAATAGGGAGACAAAGCTGTCAGAATTGGGAGGGAAGGAAGAAAGGAGTGTAAATGAGACAAAGAGAAAGAGGGGGGGAAAGCGGAGTAGGGTGATGGGAGGATTGAAGAGGTGCAGGGAGGTTAGGAATGAGAAGAGCAGGTTTTGAAATAGTAGGGTGGTTAAAACAAAATAAAGACAACTAGAGAGGAAGGGTAGAGACAATCCTTTGACCTACTTACACACTACACCACAGATATGGGGGATTGGGACAGAGGAGGAGAAAGAATTAAAGGATTCGAGAAACAAAGGGGGCAGAGTGAGGGAGAAAGATTTAATGAGGATAATGCAGAGGAAAGGGAAGGGCTTGGGGAGAAAATGAGGGGTAAGAGAGAAGGTGGGTAATTATCACAGAAACAGTCTACACTAAGAATGTAATATTTACTAAATCTTTTGAGGAAGACATATTATTCTAATTCAATTTGCAAAAAGAATAAACAATCCATTTATTTTTATGGTTAAATACCATTTCACATATTAAAAGAGCAAGAATTTATAAAAGTTCTTTTTTTTATGAAAGCAACTTGGCAATTATGCTTTTCTGTGCATGTGCTATAAACAAAATCACTAAGCAATTTGAGATTTGGGGCTTCAATTTGCAACACTGTAAGACCCCCCCATGAAAGAAAATTAAATATACGTATAGTTCAGTCAAATTATTAAGTTACCATGCATGTAGCACATCTGAGAGCATACAATTGAATGATCACTAATCTTTGGGATTTAATACTCTAAATAATATCCCATGGGTAATTTCATTCCCCATGTGAAATTTTGTATTATCCTATCCATAAGGGACAATTTGTTTTACTTACATATTAACATGACCTGACTTGGTTTAAGTCATCTTCCTGGTATTTTTAATATTGGTGACTGTAACTCGAGGCCATAAATTAAAGAGTCTTCCAAGCTGCTGCACTGTGAGCCTCATAGGAACTCCTGCACCAAGGTTTACAAAAGCATAGATATTTTCTAGCTGAAGAGGAGACTGTGGTACCTGGTAAAAACTGAAACTCTCATCATTATCATCATCATCACTTCTACTGGGTGCCGATGGTTGCAGTTTAGTTGTTGATTTCATGGCAACTGTACGTCTCAAAGGTACTTGCATTGATTTTCTAGCTGTGTTCTTATGTTTAACTACAGGGATAACTGGGGGTTTAACAGGGATAATTGGTTCTCCTAGAGGAATAACTGGATTACCTACTGGAGTAACTGGTTCTCTCACAGGGATAACTGGTTCCCCAACAGGGACAACTGGTTCTCCCACAGGGACAACTGGTCCTACCGCAGGGGTAAGTGGTGCTCCCATGGGGATAACTGGTGCTCCTGCAGAAGTTTTTTGGCTACTCAACTCCCTGTTTTGTGCTGGGGAGCTTTTACTGACTGCAGGTGCAGGCACAGGTACAAATGCTGGAGATTTTGTTTCTCCAGAACTATGACTGGTGGATGGAGTGTGAACAGATGATAAAGCTTCATCCAAAAGATTTGTGATACTACACTCCAGATGTGAGTGCAAGAAGGCATGGTGAGTATGCATTTCCTGAATTGTCTCGCCAACATCACCACAGTAATTGCACTTAAATGGCTGTTTAATAGGAGGCCGCACTGGAGATCCTAAAGTCAATTTTGAGAATGTAAATTCTTCAGCCTCTGGATGGTGGCGGCGAATATGCTGACGAATGGACTGCAAGTTTTTGACCACATGCCCACACACATCGCATCTGTTATAAATAACAAAAGTGTGTTTTTATTTTGTTTCCCTAATTTTGCAATGGAGAACAGTTGATGGACTTTGATGTAAGGAAAGAATCTCAAAGATACTGGAACTGGCAGTGGATGGGGAACAGCCTGAAAAGCAAAACCCACCCCAACCCTCCATGACTACACACATACCTCATACTTTTTGCTATATACAAATACAGGCACACAAACACCTTCACTTTCATATAGGTGCATGCTTTTACACATAAAATTTCTACAGATATAGTCACTAACACTTCATACACACATTTACACACACACACACACCTTGTACACACTTTTACAACACGTACTGTACATACTTTCACAAACACCTCTATGCATTCTTACATAAACACGTTTCACACAAATTATTTGTTATTAATATTGTTTCAATGTTTGTGTGTTTAGTATTTATAAAGCAGCAATAATTAATTCAGACATTAAGATCTGTAATTTTGATTCCATCTTAACAAAATTATGGTAAGCACAAATAATCTTTAAAAATAAAATATGGAACGAACCTGAAATAGATATTCTCTCTTGGAGCTGATGGCAAGCGAGTTATTTTAATAGGCAATTTGGAATGAGCAGATTTGTGATGGCGATTGATGAAGCGGTGACGGCCACGTTCGCTGCAATAACCACATTCGTATTCAGCTCGAAAAAGCTCTTCAAAAACTTCTCTTCGTAATTTCTTCACTTTTACTGGTCTATCTGCATGGATCTAATAAAATAAAAGCAAATTCTTTAGAAAGAATTTGTTTTAAATAACATTTCTTAAAAGGCATAATAATAATTAGATAAAAAATTGTAAGATTTGGTGTGCAAAGTACATGCTACATTAATTAAATATTCATTACCCTTACTTACTTTTTTCATATGTGCCTTAAGCTCTTCTAACTTCTCACTGCTCTTCTTACACAGCCCACACTTGTATATCAAATCTTCATTTTCAGTTTCTGAACTTGACTGTACAAGAGATTCATTCTCATCCTCTGTTATATCAGAGATTTCAACTGTCTCTTCTTCCTCAGTGTCTATACTGTACCGACTTGGTGATTTCATGTCTTTACCACTTCCTCTTCGTTTTGATAAAAGCAATGGTTTAATACTCACACTCTCGGAGCTGCTTGTAATGACAGAACTCGAGCCAACAGATGCAGATCCCGCACCGATTCCACTGTCACTAGTACTGATATCTGCATCTTGCGACAGAGGATCACTTTTGGATACATCTAAAGGTGTTTGTGGAGGTTCTTTATCAGCAGTTGTGCTACTCACTACTTGATTTGAAACTTCTCCAGAATGTCGTAAAACCATTTTAATCTTAAAATCGATTAGTGGATGGTTCTGAATCCAATGATCCATTGCTTGGGCATGACATATACTTTCTGCAATGCAATGTATACACTTGTATATGTATACTTCAGTGAAGATCTTATCACCTTCTTCCTTTCGTACCTGGTAAGGTAGGTCTCTATGCTGCTTCTTCATATGCTCCTCCATAGCTGAACTACTTGCCCGCTGGCTACAATGACAGCAGCTGTAACCGACCTCTGGCTCACAACTGGTTGATGGTACAGAAAATGGACTGCTTATGCTTGATAATTCATTTGTAGATATTTCTTGCACTTGACTAGATACTGGAACTGGAAATGATGAAGGATTTGTAAAGGACTTTCTTGCTTTGGATCTCACTGGTTTTGCACCAGGTCCTAATTTGATTAATCTACCAGTAATGGGCATTGATGAAACAGAGCCTTCACTGTTTTCTGCAGAGCTAAGCTCTCCCCCTCTGATTACATCCTCATCAGTCCTGTCACAAACCAGGTGGTTAATATTTGGCTTTAACTGTTGGTGCTTCCATTTATGATGACGAAGTGCATCAATGTTTGTATTAAAGCGTCCATTACAATGTAAACACATAAACAAACGTGTATCTGCATGCTTAGTACGTTTGTGCTGATTAAGGCCTGATGCAGTACTTATAGTGAACGGACAGAAAGGACACTTAAATGTCTTAGTGACATCTGAAGATTCTTCTACAGTATCTTCACCAACATCTGGTTTCACTTCTATATTATGTATTCCCTTTCCACTTGAATCTGGAACCTGGGCTACTTTAACTATAGTTTTTCCATGAAGTATTTCTTCTTTTATAGATTTCTTATCATCATCATCATCATCATCAATATCAGCTTTAATTTTCTCCCAGTCACTCTCTCCTACAGTCTCATTATTGGCTACACTATCATCACTCTTCTGGACTTTGCACCGCTGTGATACATCAAGTACTTCATTCTGTAGTTTGGGATGTTTGACACTGCTGTGCTGTTTTACTGCATCTTCACTATTGCTTGCAAATGGGCAATAATGACATTTGAACCTAGAAAAAACAAACATGCTGAAATTATACAAGGCATTACTTCTCAACAAATTTATAAGAAATCACTTATTAGCAAATTGTCATTGATGAGTCACAAGAAAAAGACTATCTCAAAATAACTACCAAAACACACACCTATTACACCTAACTTATGAAATACTGTATGCATAGAATGTATTTTATACTCAAGGGGAATTAGTTTGTGTTATCCTGAAACATGTTAACAGCCATGTTAAAAAAAGATAATTCCTGCATTAGCTTCGAATCATATCCAAAGCGAGAATTATCACCCTAAAGTATTCTAGCGGGCTGCATTATATGATGCTAATCCAGTTAATGAGCGTGACAAGAAATGGCCTATTTATTGATAAAATATATGTATAGTAAAATTTATCACATTTTGCAATAAATTAATATATATGAAATTAAAAAACCAGCGTTGAATGTAATGAAACGCCATTTTCTGGGCGAGTCCCGGAGGCTCCCCGGAGCTTACTAGGCTGATATGCAAATGTCAGACTTTGGCATCAGTCATGTGTATGGAGTTCTATGGGCCTACTGGGGACCACGAGCCAGAACCTGGCCCCCTTCAGAGGCAAGGGGAGCAATGGCCGATAGAAACCCCTGTGTAATTGCAAGCATTCTATGTTTGCCATCGACCAGGTTAGGCACCCAGAAAGGTAGGAGTCTCAAAACAAACCCCTATTCTGGTGAAAATTGCAACCAAAAGCAGAATGAGTGGATAGAACTCCCAAAACAAAAAACGAGCAAACTAGTATGATGTCACCTGTCGTCACGCCGATGTCTGTGCAACCCCCCCTCCCTGGGATGGGGAAGGGGTAGCCCCAGACCTACCGTGCCGGCGATCCACACCCCAGTTCTGAGGCTGGGTGTCAAAACACGCAAAAAAAACGCCGACCGGAGAGAGAGACTGTTCAACACGCTTCCGCTACACATAAGGGGCATAACTGGCAAACCCCTCACAGTGTTCAAGAGAGAACTGGATAAGCACCTCCAAAGGATACATGATCAACCAGGCTGTGACTTTTACGTCAGGCTGCAAGCAGCCGTGTCCAACAGCCTGGTTGATCAGTCCAGCAACCAGGAGGCCTGGTCAACGACCGGGCCGCCGGGACACTAAGCCCCGGAAGCACCTCAAGGTAACCTCAAGGTAAGGGAGGGTTGCTGGGGAAGCCTCCGGGACTCACCCAGAAAATGGTGTTTCATTACATTCAACGCTGGTTTTCTGGGGGGAGCCCCTATGGCTCCCCGGAGCTAACTACCCACAGAGGAAAAGAAAAAGGGACAGACCCGGGAGGCGGTCGCCGCACACTACTCAACCCCAAAGTCGAGACAGCAGGTCGCATCCGTGGACCCAAAGCGACATAGGCCCGACTGGGCCCAGGAACGTGTACAAGGTAACGAGTGGCCAAGGACCCTACTCGACTGCCAAATACCCAGTGCCCGAGTGTCCTCCTAGGACACAATACCAAAGATGGCGGCAAGAGTCGCGAGCTTGCGGACATCAAGGGCTCAGAGATAGACCGCAGGTTAGCAAGCCTCAAGAACCCCGCGGGTGACCTGGGAGACCCGCACCCCGGAACAGGGAAGAAGGGAACCGGAGTAACCCAAAGCGCGTCCACGGACCCAGAAGCCGTGGCGCGCCAATAACGGCGGAGAGCCGCAACCGGACAAAAAGAAAATGCACCCCCGGCCCAACCAACCAAGCATCAACAACCCAGGGACCCCTCCGGAAAGCAGCAGAAAAACTCTTCGCCAGAAAAGAAGGAGAAGGCAGTAGACGACCAAATCGATCACCCCGACCGAAGGAGCAGAAAACCCCTGTGCAGGAGGAAAGCATGAATCTCACCTACCCGACCCCCAGAGGCCAATGCCAACTGGAAAAAGAGCCATCAAAAAACAAACCGGAACCGAAGGGGCCCCAAGAAAACGAGGAGAAGAACGAAAAGAGAGCACTCTGTCCAATGACCAGGACGGCTCAAGCGGCGCCAGCGCCACATAAAACGAGGTGACAGTATGCAGCAAGTCGACGGCCCCCAACCCCCCCAGCAGAAAAGGCAAGCCGACGCCAACAAACGCAGCCACCGAAGAAGGGACAGAAGGAAAAGGAAGGACTGCCAAAACACCCCATACTGCCGCCAAGAAGCACACAGGTGGGACACCAACTACGAAGCCACCTGACCACCAACGGACGCGAGATACCCGAGGCAGAACGAAATCAGCCCCGCCAAGGGTCATCCGAGCCTAGGAAGAGGCGGAGCCGCAGGAAGATCTTGGATGCGACCACCAAGGAAGCAGAGCTGGAAGCCCAAGCCAGCAAGGAGATTGAACGTCAGCCGAACAGAAAACTCCCCAACACGAGCCAGCTCGCCAGGGGATCTAAAACCACGGGTCCGACGTGAGACACCAGAGAAGGGACATCGCCAGACCCTGAAAAAACCAACAGGCAGGGCAAGCCAGGAAAACAGGAAACCAAACCTGGCAACAGGAAGGCCAAATGGCACAAACAAATCACACAACAGTGTGAAGGAGGAAATGACAAAAAGACTAGCAGAAACGCCCCAGCACCAGAGGCCAGGGACAAGAGTGAAACAGGAAGACAGGAGGAATGCATGAGGAAGGGAAGTGGCGGAGGCCAACCCCACACCCAGCGTCCAGTGCAGAGAAGAGCCCAGTAGGCTCTGGAAGTGAAACAAAGTGAATGATAGGCGAGGGGCGAGACGAAGAGCCCAAGCTCATCCCCAGCCAGCACAACTAGGCGAGGACAATGAGGTTAGGACAGAGAATCCAAGGAACATGGAAAAACCAGGCCTGATACAGCAAGACCGGCAAGGAAGGAGGGCCCCAGAAAAATCAAGGGAACAGAAAAGCCAAACAAGGAAGGCGCCAGAAGGAGCACGGAAGGGCCGAACAAAATGCCACAACCATACCCCCATACGCAGCCGCAGTATCAAAACCGCAGCAAAACATCACGACACTCCCAGAGGAAGTGACAGGGTAGATAAAGATAAACTGTAACACGAGTGGCATACAACAAGGGGACATAAGTGGAAACCGAGTAACCAACAGAGCCACAGGGACGTTAGAAGAAACGTGTGCAGTGTAACAGGCAACTGATGGAACACATTAGGCAGCCCATACCTGGGCTGACTCCATACACAGCACCAAGTGTAGAGACGAGAGAGCGCTGGAGGCACATAATATGCACGTCAGGCGAATGACAGGTGAGGCGGAACCAAAGAGCCAGAGCCCAACCCCGCAAACACAAGTAAGCGAGCACATAACACCCTCGACACAGGAAAACGTACCACCGAACAGGCACCTCCACCGTTGCACCGTGGAACAAGGTGGAGGTGGGGCCCCGAACTCAAGCATGGTTGGACAAGCATAGGAGAGGGGCAGGATGAGTACAGGCAGGAGCCGCCTCGTATGGGCCAAGAGGCCTCCTGCAGTCACCTGTGATCTGAGGAAGGAATCGGGTGGTGAGAACAAGAGCTGCCACGTATGGGCCAATAACCCTGCAGCAGGCACCTCGGTTGTTATGTTCTACGATCTCAAGTACGTATGTACACCCATTCATACTCCCAAAAACAAAAACAGCGTCAGGACGAAGGAGACGCCAGACCGCACCAACTCACCTGCAGAACATAGGCGCTGAAGGGCCATGACGCAAGCCTATGTGAACGGAGCCGCCGGAGGTGGCCAGGGAAACGTGCACCCGTAGTCGAGAAAACCAGGAGCACCGCCCGCGGAAGGCAGGCCAGAGCCGCTCATGCCGGAGAAGAGGAGGGGAGCGGCGAAGGAGGCTCCCCCACCCAAAAACGCAGGGAAAAACCCTGTGATTTTCACCAGAATAGGGGTTTGTTTTGGGACGCCTACCTTTCTGGGTGCCTAACCCAGTCGATGGCAGACATAGAATGCTTCCTGTTTCACTCTTGTCCCTGGCCTCTGGTGCTGGGGCGTTTCTGTTAGTCTTTTTATCATTTCCTCCATGGGGGTTTCTATAGGCCATTGCTTCCCTTGCCTCTCTGAGGGGGCCAGGTTCTGGCTCATGGTCCCCAGTAGGCATATAAGAACTCCGTACACATGACTGATACCAAAGTCTGACATTAGCATATCAGCCTGGTAAGCTCCGGGGAGCTGTAGGGGCTCCCCCCAGAAAAATTTCAAACATGCAAAGTCACTGGCTATATTTATATTTTTTAAAATTCTTTCCCATACTTCCTCCTTAAAAGCTTAAATTAAAACTTTGACCTTTGAGCTTTTTAAAGCCAAGATTTAACATACAGCCAATGCTTTTGACTAATTGTTTCTTACAATGATGATGTGCTCAGTTTGGTTATTATCTAATAATTATTAACAAATCCCCCATGTAAACTGTACCATATAGCCCTTCTGGAAGCTGAACCCAACTTGATTTTCTAACCTATTCATTCCCTTTGTCATATGTGCACTGTCACTTGTCCTCAGCTGGTCACTTTCACTCACCTTTATACCATGTACCCATAATATGGGCACATGGTACAAAGTGCTCACTTTGCACTCACTTTGATGCTCACATGGTGCTCACTTTGCACTCACCATGTACCCCATAACTTAAACTCACTGCATATTACTCCTTTAAGGTATACTAATTCTTTAGTGAACCATAAGCTCTCAATATGTCCACACTGCTTCAGATTAATTTGTGATGCCTTCTTCACTCCCTTTGGCACTTTTTTCCTTCATACACATTTTACATTAAATATATATACTAGTAATAATTCACTCAACTGTACCTGTAATCGCCTCAACTTAATTTCACCCATTCAGCTTGATACAAAAATTAAATAATTGATTAAATGTGGTATTTTGGTGCAAATTAAAATGTCAATGAGTGTATACAATGCAATTAAGTAAAATACAAGCATTAGAGTAGCACAATTAATAACGCTTTGTTATTTATTCAGTCAATTGAATAAAACAAAACAATAAACAAATCACTCCACGTAGCCAGTGACAAGACATGTTGAAACCAAAAGAAAGTAGCAAACAAAAAATGAGATGCCAACAAGGTGTTAAATATGAAAGACCTCTCTAAGAAAATATTTAAGAGCTGAAAACCCACAAATTTTACAAAGTTATGTCAATCAGATTCTTTACAATTATGAAAGGAGTTCTATTATAAAGGAACTGGTGTAGATAATGCTTTTCTCTGGCCCTACTATAATGTATACCACACCATGACCTGGAAGACATTTACATATCTTACACACACACTGAGCCTATTATTATGTATTACTTTTGTACTCTTAAGTAGTACTGTTTGTACATGATTATTAGATTTGTTTCCTTTTGTATATACTTTTTGAAGCTACTTTTAGTCTTCACATACTTAAAATATAAAGTGCAGAAAACCTGGTTTCTTTATTTAGGAAGTAAAACTGCTCAAAATTGTTTTAGAAATTTGTCCAAGTTAGGTCTTCAACATTTGATAGTTAGATATGTATCAGGTGAGTGAGTGAGGAATCACACCGATGTATCTCATTGAAACAAATTTAGGAGCGAGCAAAAATATGCATACTACTATTTTTTCATCTTAAAAGCCTTGTTCCCTCCCTCTTTAATTCTATTCAATACTTGTTATTTCATACTATAAAATGCATGTAACTAATTACAAGCTACAATACAAATTTTCAGAACTATTTTAAATAAAACTTATGGTATTAACAATGAAAACCTGAATGCTTTAGACCACAAGTCATATCAGCAGACCTGGCTTGATGCATAGCAGTGGTATGGCTCTTGAGTCCAGCAGCTGATCGGCACTCTGATCCACAAGTGTCACAGACGAAGCGACCACGCTCACTGCCAGAGTCGTGTAGAACAACACCTTGCTGGGGGGAACTCTCACCTAGTGGATGGGGGATCAGGTGCACCAGAGGCAGATGGAAGGAGTGGGAGGGTTTTCATTAAATATCTTTATACTATACAGTACTTTTCATAAAGAGTAAAAATGCAGCATGTAAAACATGGGAAGAAGGATTAGATTTTCATAATTAACTATTATACTTAAGGGATATTCAAATTAACAAAAATAAAACCCATTAATTTCTAGGGAGTTTTTTGTGACTTCATAAAATCTCTCAATGGCAGAGGCCATGTATTCTGGGAATACACAACTTTTTCTTTCACTCAAAAATTTAAAACTACATAACACAGCTGTTTTAATATATTGAATAAATAAGACCACTGCTAAGTTTACCTAGAAAATGCTATGATGGTAGTGGGTAAAAATTATATAAAATTTTCTACATTCTTATTTACCATTTTACTTAAGAAAATGTAGTAAAATGGTTTATCAGTGAGAATTAATAAAGCTCCTTGAACATAGTCAGGTAGGTCTCTAGAGGAAAGCTCTCTCTTGTGAAAAAAATTTCCCTGAGTTAATGTAGTGTTAAATACACATTTTTAGACTGAACTGTCATTTCACAGACACAAACATTTTCCATGCATATACAGTAACAATACCACAGTGACAAACAATACTGAAGACATTGTGCTAGAATCAAAACACGTGGAGGTCATTTTTAATTTAGCATACAACTTGAAGCAAAACTATCAATGGCAGCAATTCTTTACTCTGGTTGAGTGTGATAGCAATAAACAAATAGTATTATAATTGTCAAGCAAATACTTGATATTTATCAAGAGTAAAATAGAGATACCACTGATAACTACAATTTTGTCAACAATGAAGGTGTTCACACAAAGTTACAAGTGTTTATCCCACACAGTCACACACACACACACAAAGCAGTGATATACGTATGATCAACTGCATTATTTAAGTAATACAATACAGTATGAAAATTAGAAGCATACTTAGCATAACTTACTTGGAGAAGAGACAGATATAAGATTGGTCAGAGAGCGACGTGTGCCACCAGAAGTTCTGACAGCAGCAGCATGTGGAGATGCTACTGACGGAGATAGTACAGATTCAGAGGTAGCATCAACACAACCCTTCTCTTGCCAGTCTCTGATTAGCTTCTGCTGATGATTGATCACCTTTTCAACCTTTCAAAACAAATTCAATTTCAAACATATTAAAATTATTATTCATGTAAGTGTGTGAAATTTTCTAAGTAATTACAGAAGTTTAGTTAGAGGATGAGAGGTACACTCATAGTGTGCTATCTTCCCAACAATCTTTGTGTCCTATGATGCTTTGGAATTACTGATGAATTTGGTATCCACCACCACCACCTCACTTAAAACAGTTTTTTGGCATCCAATCTTCTGTTGGATAGGCCTGTGCCAGAGTTCTTTGGTATACAAGAGAAACAGATGAAGCTCATATACAATAAATAGAATGCTTATAAAGCAGGTTCAGCAAGTATATGTAAGAGGGGAAGAAGGAAAGAACCCCTCATTAATATCAACCTGTCCTCTTGAATAATACATCACATTTTGATGCCAAAATCCCCAACAGACAAAATATGATGTACTATAAATCATAGCAGCTCACAAATAGTTTTATGAGTGGGTCCATCAGTTAGGTTCATGCAATTTAGTACATCATTTTCTGTCAATTGTGACAATTTGAGAGGACAGGCTGATTGTTAACTATAGTTCCACATTACTACACTGTATTATGATGCATTACAGTATACCATATAAATAAACAATCTCAGCCATTGTATTTTACTTTAGTATGAAATACTGTACCTTCACTTGAACTAGTCACTTCCTTTCCTGACTCCATTTAGTTTTAGCCCAACACTTGGAAAATATATGTTCTTAATTAAGAGGGATGTCATATGAATATGCTCCCAACAGAGTAATTTCCATTTTAATACAATAAATTATATATAAAAATTCATCACACAGTTGTTGTTTTGACATCTTCTATGAGAAGTTATACAAACTTACCCAAGCCTCTTTATCATCTTCTACAGGAAGATTAAGATAGCAGTCAGATGTAAATGGTGCATGATGCATCTTTGTAAAATGCCGTTGTAGGCTAGGAAGGAGAGCATTACATACTCCACATTCCACACATTGGTATCTGAAACATATTTAATAAAATATTAATGTCTTTAGGATGCTTTCTTTAAACAGATATCAAGACACATAAATTTGTAGTGTCATTCCATATAATGACACCCAGCTATTCACCATATTTTCTACACCAAAGAGAATCATTGAGAACCAACACAACCACACACTAGCAAATGATCAACAATAGCATCCCACTACTTCATAAGAATATATGTGAGGTACTCCTTGTGAACTTCCAGTATGTACATGTCAATCTTTCACTTCCTCTTAACAAGCCACCCTTACCTAGTCTTCCTCACATTATTCCACTTAGGAATAATGCACCCATAATTGTACGCCATAGTAATTTTGCAAATATAAATGCGACTACAGTATTTACTAATAAGAGTGTAATATAAATTCCAGACTAGATTTTTCATTTAACCTTGTCATAACACACACATACTGATATGACTTTAGTAGGAGGTTAAAACACATGAAGAAAATTTGCTTGCAATGAACAGTACTTAATGCTTTACCTATATACTATTTGAATTTTATTACTTGTAACTATTTATCTAATATATGGGGTCTTGTTACATGTTGCAGTAACACGCCCCGGTAAGAATGGCTCATGTATGTATACAATAGAAATTGGGGTAGAAGAGATAAGGCCCGAATAGAGTGTGGTTAGTGTATTAAGTACAGTGGTACCTCGGAATGCGATTGTCCCTGTATGCGAGGTTTTCGGAAGGCGAGCAGTATTTACTCCAAAAATTTGTCTCAGAAGGCGAGGGTTACTTCGGGACGCGAGTTTGTTGATACGCGTACAGGCCGACCTAGCGCGTGGTGGTTCGGCGATCGTCGCCCCTCCGCCCCTCAGTTTACCATTGTCTCGCGCTCAGTGACTACCCCCACATCAATTCTTCTCGCGGATTTTCAGTGTTTTGTTTGATTTTTGGTGATTTGTCTATACAATTTGTTATTATATATCTCACCATGGGTCCCAAGAAAGCCAGTGGTAAGGATAAAGGCCAGAAAGCTCATGTGAGGATGACAATAGAGGAGAAACAAGAGATCATTCGGAAGCATGAGAACGGTACACGTGTTGTTGAACTTTGTAGGCAGTACAACAAAGCCACATCAACAATATGCACTATACTTAAGAAGAAAAATAAGATTATGGGTGCTAAAGTGGCAAAAGGAGTAAGAACATTAACGGCACAAAGACCACAAATACTTGAAGAAGTGGAAAAGTTGTTATTAATTTGGATACACGACAAGGAGTTGAGGGGTGATAGTGTTTCGGAGGCCATTATTTGTGAGAAAGCCAGGGTGTTGCACGAAGACCTTCTAAAGAATACCCCTGCAACGAGTGATGCAGATAAGAAAGAGTTTAAGGCAAGCAGGGGCTGGTTTGAAAAATTTAGAGAGAAGTGGTATCCATAGTGTTACAAGGCATGGGGTTATGTGATGTGATTATGGAAGGGGACTCCCCTTCCAAACAGTAACTCCTCTCCTCCTCCCCCCTCCTCACCATCTTCCATACGCCTACAGCACTCGACAGCAAGGTAAGTAATAACTGGAACACAGTTTTGTAGGTTTATTTAGATGAATTAGGTAAATTAGGTATAAAAATTTAGTTTGATGTGGGGTTTTTGGGGTAGTCAGGAACGGATTAATTCATTTCCCTTTATTTCTTATGGGGAAATTAACTTCGGAATGCGAGTTTTTGGAAGGCGAGGCATCTCCAGGAACGGATTAAACTCGCATTCTGAGGTATGCCTGTACTTTATACATCACTGTGTGTAGGTTCTAAGTCGTTTAATCTCTTATTGAATTCATATCAGTACATGTATATTCCTTAATTGCAACAAAGTGTTAAAATAACAATATATATCACATATGAATGAATGAATAAATAAATAAATAAATAAATAAATATAAATAAATATAAATAAATATAAATATATAAATAAATATTATATATATATATATATATATATATATATATATATATATATATATATATATATATATATATATATATATATATATATATATATATTTATATATTTATTGTAGAACACTTGTTCTATACAGTGGTACCTGTTTATGAATTTAATCTGTTCCCAGAGACGTTTTTTTACCAAAACGAATTTTCCAATAAGAAATAATGTTAATTGAATTAATCCGTTCCACACTCAAAAATATTAACTTTAAAATACATTTTATACCTAATACTACAAATATTTTGTACTACAGTATGTACAAGTTATATAGTATCTTTATTGATGACTCTTGTTGGCGTATGGAAGATGGAGATGGCGAGGAGAGGGGGGTGGGGGGGGGGGGGTGGAGGAGAGGTGTTAGTGTTTGGAAGGGAAGTCCCCTTCCATTATAACATCAGGCAGCGATGACTTCTCTCTCCTACGTTTTGCATGAGTACCACTAGGACCTGGCTGTGGCTCACTGCTTGCCACTCTATAGACACTTGTTTTTCCCTACATTTTAACACTTGTCTGTAGCGAGACATCACACTGACATTAAAATGGTTAATGCAACAGCCTGCTACAGCTTTATCTGGGTGACACTTTACAGCAAAACTTTGCAGTTCTTCCTATGCTGCACACATTTTCTTAATTAATGAGGAAGGGACATTCTCTACTGCCTCCTCCTTCCCTGAAGAAATTTCCTCAGTTGTCTCATGTTGCTGCTACTTGTGAAGGGCTATGAGTTTGTCAGTGGTCAGTTCTTCGCTGTGTTCCTCCACCAACTCCTCCACATCAGCACCGTCCAGCCTAGCTAGTTGAACAACACTCATACCATTTTCATGTTTACAAATGATCTCTTGTTTTTCCTCTATCGTCATACTCACATTTGTTTTCTTAGGTTGAACCTTACCACTGACTTTCTTGGGTCCCCATGGCATGACATATAATAATTACTTTTATGTTCAGAAACCAAAAAAGCACAAACACAATGAAATTCTTTACAAAGAATTCAAGTGCGATTGTCACTAGGCAGGAGGCACTGGTAAACTGAAGCGCGTCTCGCCTATGCCACCAGGAACCACGCGCTAGATTGACTCATAGGTGTATCAACAAACTTGCCAAGCGAGGCAAAGCTCGTAAACTGAGTCAAATTTTTAAAAGAAATTGAGCTCGTAAACAGAAAAATTCATAAAGAAGGGCATTTGTAAACCAAGGTTTCACTGTATATTGTTCTACAATATATATTTTAGAGCACTACAATATGTATCGTCTAATTTTTTAACTGAACTACAATTTCCCTACTGTAATCATTAAAATGGTTAAAACTAATTTGGCAAATCCATATAAGAATAAAATTATATTAAATTGTCATTCAGAGAAAAGTTGAAATGGTGTAGTTACCTGTCATAGTCTGCCTCCCTGCAGAGGTGAGAGCGGAAGGTAGCAAGGCAGGCAGTTTTGAAGGAGCCACATCTAGGACAAACAAACTCGTCCTTATCTGGCTTCCCTATTCCTGTCTGTTTCAACCAATTCTGGATTAAAGAATGTGTTATGTAGACACACACACGCACGAGGCTTGGTACTTACACCCCTATTGTTCCCAATTTATTTATATGACCTTCCAGAGAAACTCAACATTTGCAGATGGCACAAAAAGCAATGTTCAATCCTATGGGAGTAGTTACAGGTTTCAGAAATAGAAAAAAATTAGCTGCAGGTGTTTAATTCCTACGACAATTTAAAGTAATAGTAATAATTAATTATAATAAGATTTAGTTTTTTCTCGAGTACATATTCTTTTGAAAACTTTACGACTGCTTTTACATCTAACAGTTAAACTGACAACGTACAAAAAACTATACTTTATGTTCCAAAGTGACAGTATAATCATCACGATCATAAGATCTAGAAAAAAATAGATATGCCTTCAACTGGGACTTAAACACTCTGAACAGACTCTTGACTCATATAATGGCAACCAGTTAAATAATCTAGAAGCTGTAAAAGAATAGGCTCATTCAGCAAATAATATCTTCCCAACAGCACAAAGTTAAACCAATCTGTGGGGGTAAAAAGTAATCCGCAGTCATTCCAGAGCCTGATGAAATAAGCATATAAGCAAAACATCTAGTTGTATTAAACTTGTTAGTTTTAAATGACAATAAGTAGAATTTAAATTCAATCTTTGCTTTCACAGAAAGTCAATGTAGCTAATACAAATTGAAACTAGTGGCAACTCCCACTGGAAATGAAGATACTAGTCTAAATGCTTCAACTTTTATAATAACATTGCCAACTGTTTGACAAAAACAATACTGTACTATATCAAACTTTTTATTTTCTTGAGTCAGTGTATTAAACTACTCTTAATAGTTAATAAATTTAAATTTTAAATTAACTTGTTTAAAAATATTGAATAGCTGTATCAAACTGTACACACTTTGATTGCTTAAATCTAAGCAGAATTTTCTTATATATTTTTCTGTATATATTTATCTAATTACTGTAGAGGAACAGTAATTATCAAACATACAGTTTCTTGGGAGATGCATATGAAGCAGTGACACACTGTTACTGTTAACTCCTTATCATGTGATGAGAACATTGATTCTGGTATGCATCATTCCTCATCAATAATATACAGAGTTACTGGCACATGAATACCATACAACCTTTACCCTAAACATTCTTTCACTCGCTATTAACTACAGGACCGAGTGTTGTTAGATAAATTGTCAGAGATGAAGTACTGTAAAAGTGTTAAACCCAGTTACCTTTTTCCTTTCAGGGTCATCTTCTATTAAAATACCACGAATATGACGAATACGTTCTGGATCATTTCGTTTCCAAAGAGGTTCGTGGCAGTGTGGAGTAGCTCCTTGATGCAAGGGTTCAATGTCCTCAGAATCCAAGCGGTAATACATGCAAAGTACCTGTTAAATTTAATGCATATTAACCCGATATAGGCATGTTTGTTAATAATTTATAGAAAATTTATACTGGCAATCAACATTATTTAGTTTAAACAAACAAGGAGAAATAATTCCACCTCCTTCTCCTATATTAGAATGTCTTGAATATCTACCTGCATATAACTCAAGATAACCTCAAGATAGTACAAAACACAACTCAATTAACGATCACAATAGCCAACATATTTGTAAAACTAAAAACATAAAAAACTATATTTGTAATTAACAAATGACATCAACCATTCTAAGAATAAACAAAAGTTAACTCCACAAAGCCCATCTTAGGAAAATTCCCAAACACAAAAATACTTCTATACTTAAGCATTATGCTGACTACTGCATTTGAAAAATGAGTCAAGATTTAAATGCTTTCTATTTGTTTCTAATCTTTTGTCAAAGAATAAATGATTGCAAGAGCCGGGCCAATTTATATGGAAAGCTGTGAAAACCAGAAAGAGGAAGAGAGTCCAAATGGCAAGAAGAAAGGAGTTGGCCATCTGGGTACCATAAATTGTACAAGTGGCAGGAAGCAAGAATAAAAGGGTAGAAGGGGAGGAAGCGGTAAACAATATTATCTACATAATGCAACTATTAACAAAAAACCAGCTAATGTCAGACTTTGGCATCAGTCATGTGTATGGAGTTCTGTGGGCCTACTGGGGACCACGAGCCAGAACCTGGCCCCCTTCACAGAGGCACGAGGAGCAATGGCCTATAGAAACCCCCGTGTGGTTGGAAGCATTCTATGTCTGCTGTCGACCAGGTTAGGCACCCAGAAAGGTAAGCATCCCAAAACAAACCCCAATTCTGATGAAAATTGCTACAAAAAGCCGAACAAGTGGATAGAACTCCCCAAACAGAAACGAGCAAACGAATATGACATCACACGTTGCCGTGCTGCCGTCTGTGCAGCTCCTGGGGAAAGCCCCAGACCCCCGCGCCGGCCATCCACACCCCAGTTCTGAGGCTGGATATAAAAAACACACGAAAACTGCTGACCGGAGGGATGGGGGGAGGGTTGCTGGGGCGCCTCCGGTACTCACCCAGAAAATGGTGTTTCATTACATTTAATGCTGGTTTTCTGGAGGAAGCCCCGTCGGCTCCCCGGAGCTACCTACCCAAAGACGAGAACAAGAGAGACCTAACCCGGGAGGCGAAAGTCGCCGACTTCACCATGCGAAGCACCGACAAATAGACCGCAACTCCCAACCCAAGGCCACACAGGCCCGACAAGGCCCAGGAACATCAGCGAAGGAATGCATAGCCAACCTATGAACGACGTGGGCATGGGGACAGGCAGCAGGCTGGCAGGACCGAACCATCCTGCAGATAACCCGAGAGAACCGCACCCTGGAACAGGGAAGAAGGGAAACCAGAACAAGACCAAGTTTGACCCTGTTCACTGCAGCCATGGCACGCAAAGAACTGCGAATCGCCGCAACCGAACACAACACATGATGCACCCCTGGCCAGACCAACCAAGCATCAACAACTCAAGGACCCCTCTGGAAAGCAACCGTGTCAGTCTTCCCCAGAAAAGAAGGAGATGGCTGCAATCGAATAAACCTATCAGGAGAACCAAAAGAGCCGAACCTAGGAGCCAGAGGAGAGCATGAAGCATCCTGACCCGACCCCCAGAGGCCAACACCAACAAGAAAAGAGCCTCGGAAAACAAACCAGAACCGAAGGGGGCCACAACAAACCAAGAAGAGAAGAGAGCACCCAATGCAAGAGCCAGGATGGCTCAAGCGGCGCAAGAGCAGGCCGGAGGTGAATCATGCCCAAGACAGCCCGTGAATTGGTGCAGAGGTAACACCAAAACCGAAGCCTCCTGGAGCAGCTCTGCCAGCGCTGCACAAGACAAGGTGACAGTATGGGGCAAGATGATGGCCCTGAACTTGCACAAAAGAAGGACAAGACCACGCCAACAAAACACAGCAACCTACTAAGGGACAAAAAGAAAAAGGAAGGACCAACAAAAAAACCCCACACCACCGCAGAGATGATACATGCAGGTGGGACACCATCAACGAAGCCACCTGACCACCAACAAATGGTGACAGATTCGAGGCAGAACCGAACCAGCCCCACCATGGACCGATTGAGCCTAGGAAGAGGCGGAGCCGGGGGAAAACCTCGGGTGCGAACACCGAGCAAGCAGAGCCAGAAACTGAAGCCGGTAATGAACCAGATTGAACGTCAGTCGTACAGAAAACTTCCCAATGCTAGCGAGCTCACCAGGAGATCAGAAACACTGTGGTTCTGATGCGAGATTCATGAGAAGTGACACCGCGAGATCAACTGGCAGGGCAAGCTAGGAAACCAGGAACCTAAACCCGGCAAGCCGAGAAAGAACCAACCCGGGTGTGCAGAAACACCCCGTCCGGGAGGAACCCCCCCAGGACCCCTGAAGAACCAAGAAGTCCGACAACGGATGACAACTAGAAGCTGCCAGCAGAAAAATGCTGAAATGCAGATGCCGCAAACAGCAAGGACAAAATTAGGATGAAAAACAAAGAGCCAGGGCCCAGCCCAAGGCCAACGAGGAAGTGAGCACCATGAACTGAAACGCAAAGCGAAAAGCAGGGATACTACAACCCTCAGGAGCAGCAAAGGCAGGGCAGAATGCAGCACGCAATACCAAGGAAGGTATGAGGAGAACAACCAGGACATGAACAACATGAAAACAAAAATGCACCACCTGAAAGGAACACAAAGAAAAAGGCTGGAACCAGGGCCTGAAACCCAGCACCTCCCAGGACCAGAACCGAACACAGGGACAGTGCAAAAGTAGGGAACTGAGCATGGACAAAGACCAACCGAGCATTAGTAGAGCCAAGACGCACATACTAAAACAGACAACAGCGTGTAGGAGAGAATGAGAAAACACAAAAAAACGCAAGAAAAAGACCAGAAAAACAGCCCAAGCACCAGCAGCTAGGGACAAGAGTGTAGAAGGAAGATGGGGAACAAAGAAGACAGACAGCAAATCGGAACAAAAGGGACATGACCTACTACACACAGAGAAGCTAATGTATATGGAAGACTCAGCCAGGCATTGCATGATGGTCAAGAAACAAGATAAGAAGGTGTCCAAGATAAGACCACGAAAGACGGGGCCGTGCTCCACTGTGTAACAAATAACATAGATGAACAAGGAAGGCCACAGGAAGAAGCATACAATGGGCCAAACAAAGTGCCACAACCAATCCCCAACACTCATCCAAAAACCACGAACCAGCACTTGACCGAAGGAGACGCCGACCACATAAACTCACCTGCAGAGCATAGGCACTAACGTGTCACGACACATCGTAGCCGAGAATATTCCGGGAGCACCGCTAGTGGAATGAGGCCAGAGCTGCACATGCAGAAGAGAAGGGTAGAGGTGAATGCGGCATCCCACACCCGTATGCAGAGAAACCTAGGAGTCTTCCCCATATTGGGAATCCAGAACACCCCCAGTATCCACGGGGCCCGGACTGGAGAGCTAAGAGGAGCGAGAGAGGTGAAGCACCTGAGAGAAAGATGAGGTGGAACACCAACACTTGTGTACACTGTTCATAACAAAACAAACTCCCACTGCACATGCGCAGGACGCATGAGGTCCGAACCGTACGACCCGCCCAGTAGGGAGGGTGCCAACTAGGAGGATTAAAGGAATATGAGCAGTGCCGAGACAGAGCACGGAGAGATATAAGGATAAAAGAACGAGACCAAAGACTTCTGTGCTTCGTCTTGATACCAAAAACCAAGACGAAGCACAGAAGAGGACCAACGAGTCCTAGAAAGGACTGGAGGGAAGCCTTTACGGAAGACAACATACGTTTCAATAATACAGGAAGAACTGAAGACCTTCTCGAACCTTCGAGATCCTGCAGAGGCAAGCACAAAAGCATGAAAGCTCATGAAGGCACAGTCGCACTCGAGACCAAAGGGCATGCAGAACCCTGATATGAGGGGAACATGAGCCTGACTTGACAGAGAAGTCCTGTCCCAGAGAAGAAGGGTGAGAAAAAGAAGAAGAGTACCCATCGATAGGACAGAACCGACAGACCCGAAGGGACAAGGAACAGAACCCAGGGAGGGGCCGACGCCCAACAACTTGTACGCAGAGGGGTGGAAAGGAAAAAACCCCACTCCCCGTAACCGCAAGCCCTCGCTCAGAGGGTAGCACTCCAATTGACTGATGCCATGGTTTAATACATACATATCAGCCTGGTAAGCTCCGGGGAGCCATATGGGCTCCCCACAGAAACGGTCTCAAACCAAATTTTACAAAATGCTTCAATATCATTCTACAATTTTTCAACATGCTTCAATACTATTCAAATTACAGTAATAATGTTATTTGTATAATAACAAGAACTATCATTTTATTAGGTAATAACTCAGCAAAATGTAACAGCTTTGTAATTGGCCAAGATTTATAAGAGAACTATCAGGAGAAAGTGCTAAGCCATTGCAACTATATAGCACTTGGAAGGCGTTGGGATAAAGATTAGTGATGGGACGGGGGAAAGGAATGGTGCCCAACCACTTGGGCGGTCGGGAATTGAACGCCTACCTGTATGAAGCAAGACCATTGCTCTACTGTCCTGCCCAAGTGGTTTCAAGATTTATAAACAGAACCTTATTCTCATAAATATTAGGTGAAAATTGTCAAATGACATGAGCTGCTGTCTAAATGACAAATAAATATAAGGGAAATGTGACTTTTACAGATCATTTACAGAAGACAAGGTTTAGGATGATGATGACGAAAATTCTCAAAAATAAAGTTTAAGCCCAGTACAGTACTTACATACAGTATTTATTAGAAAATATTACATAAAATATTTATTGGAAAACATTTCCTTAATAACTCAAGTAGATACTAACCCTAAAATGTTGAGTTGGATGCTTGGCAGCAAAATGTGCATCAAAGCTGGTGCGAACAGATGACCTGACACTACAGTACCCACACTTGAACTGGCTCTTAATGGCATGTTTCAGGCTGGTGTGATTCACCATCTCCTGTTGAGTCACAGAGCTGAACTTGCATAGCCCACACTGCCACTGAGGATCTTGGGGAACTGGTGGAGGAACTGGTGGTGCTTGATCCTGTTATTTAATACAATATATATGATATATAAATATTAATTAGAATTAATAGCTTCAAAAAATCATTGAACGATAAAACTAACTGTAGTAGTACCAATATAACAATTTTCACCGATGCTGCATTATTACCCGACACGGATATGCAGATGCTATTTTTTTTTTTATAACTTATCAAGACATAACAGTGCTTCTTGTGATCTTTGGGTTTGTTAACAATAACATAGTAAACTAATAATCCTAAATAACTATAATAAAAATTGTAATGCAACTATTCCTGAGGATTTCAGTACTGTAAATGAAACTGTTAAATTGACCTCCCAGCAGTCATTACTGATTAACTGCACCGAGATAAAAATATACAAATGTAGTTTGCCTATACACACAGAAATCACAATACACTCAACATCCTATCATCCAGACACCTCGGGCCCAACTGTGATTGGATATATAGTCGTGTCTGGATAAGTAGTCGAATTCTCCCCCCAAGCACGAAAAATATTATCTTTATGTACAAAAGTATGTAACAGTACATTCTTGTTTCACTAGATACTTCATACAAAATGCCACAGAATACTGGTAATACAGCATCAGTGAATATGGGTACTCACCAAGTGTTCACATGTTTCTCTACATATTATAATAATTAATAATTATGATCTTGGAATGATGTGTACGTGAGTATAATGGTGTTAACTGGGGGGGGGGGGGGTCGAGGCACAGATGTTGAGGGGAAGGTTGGGTTTTGGTTTTGTTAGGTTAGGTTACTTTAGGTGAGGTCAGGTCAGGTCGGCTTTGGTTAGGTTATGTTTAGTTAGCACTGGTTAGGTTAGCTTTGATTTTGTTAAGTTTGGTTAGGTTTGGTTAGCTTTGGTTAAATTAGGTCAGGTTGGCTTTGGTTTGATTTGGTTAAGTCTGGTTAGATTAGGTTTGCTTTGCTTTGCTTAGGTTAGGTTAGGTTGGCTTTGGTTAGGTCAGGTTTGCTTGGGTTAGCTTTGGTTTGGTTAAGTTTTGTTAAGTTTAGTTAACATTGGTTTGGTTTGGTACGGTTTGGTTAGGTTAAGATACATCAGTACAAACTTGTTTCATTGGCATTATAAATTTGGTCAGAAGAGAGAGAATCACAATCTCAAATTTGGACACACATTTTTCTGCACCTGTATCATACCACACCACTACCACACAGGAGACATTCCAGATTTATCTTCCTTTATAAGCTGAATGCTCTGATAACTGATCATCACAATATATTTTATCTTGACTTCACTGCTAGTTGAAGCCCTAAACAACATATTTCCTGCATTTCCAGATGCACTAGTAGCAGGATGCAAAAAATATGCACTGATATAAAACAGTGAGAGAGGGGAAGGGTTTTGTCCGCCGCGGGTAAACAAAAACAAACAGCGGCTACATCGGTGCTCGGCTGCGGAACTACATAGGTGGTCAGTGGTCAGATCACAAACGAATAGATGGAATGAACGAATGATTGAGGTCCGACAGTTAGGTCGGGGAGTGTAGTATGATGCATCAAATGAACAAATCCACAAGGGCTGTGAAGAGGGTTTGAACCTATTTCCCCACAGAAAAGAAAATAGTGATTAAAGCCTTAAAGTTTTAACAAAAAGAGTATAGAGAAAACCATAAAAGGAGAATAGATTAAGAAATGATTTGCACAATGAGAACAGGCTAAGAGAACAGACTAAAAATGCCTGCAGCTTAAAACAGCTTTAATTTGTGATTTTTAGGATGATTTCTGCAGCACAGAGGTCAAGAATGGTTTAGTGTGTTAAAAGTACAAGATATTATTTCAACAATGAAACACAAACTTACATCAGAGTGAATCTCATCAAGTTTTTTTACAGCATCAGGACCATCAGGTTCCCTTATGATAAAATCAAAAAGCTTCTTTGTAGGGTGCTTTTCTTTCATGTGTCTTTCAACAATATTTCGTTTAAAAGCTATATAAGTACACCAGCCACATCTGAAATTATAAATTTCTTATATTATACATATAGTATATAAATTTTGCTTCTTAGTTTAAACAAATCAAGAATTTATTAAGTTCAAATATTCTATATATAAACAATTAATTACAATTAATAATTAACAAATTAAAACCATGATATCAACAATATCAAATAATTATAATTATTTAAAGAGCAAATCAATCACTACTTGAATATTTACAATTACTGTAGTGTATACTCAACCGCATCATATCCAAACACCACCTAGCCATAGCACCTTTCTGAATGACTTCATTATGACCAAATGTAACTATAATAAGACTGATTACCTTGGGGCATGAGACCTAGCATATTGTGGCTTGGCTGCCAGGAGATGTCTCATGCAGAGTATGTACAGGAGGTAGCATGGCCCATCTCACACTCTAACCTTTTCACTAAAAATCATACTGTATATTTGACAAATAACCCACCCAAGTTGTTTGAATATGAAGGATAAAACAAATATAAATAGTTTATATTGAGAAAACAATAAATACTTTAAAAATTATACAGAAATGGAAATATAAAGTATGAGAATCTGATGACAGGTTAGTTTCCTTTGTGGCATAATTATTTTAACTCCAACTCTTGAAATGTCACTTCTAGCACCACTTTCAACGAGTGCAGCAAGGAATTATGAGGGATTACAAAATTTATTTGCACGAGAACAATATTTTAAATTCTTTCTTACAGAACTTGGGAGAAAATATATCGTGCAATAGAAAGGTAGTCGTAACCAACGAATGCAGGTCCTAATCTTGTTGGATAGAACGTGGTTGAGAATACTGTATTAAATATCAATAATACGGTTTAATGTTTTACCTGTATAGTCTGTCTCCATGTAATTTGAAGTGAGAACTCATTTTCTCCACAGTTATTGAATGGTTTTTACAATGTGGACAGGGGAAGGATGTGACATCAGCATGAAGAGTGCGAATGTGATATTTTAGCATCATATCATCACAAGATAGGTAGTTGCATCCCTCAATACCACACGAATAAAGTCTTTCTTCTGGAACAAATTTTGGCAACTTCAGATATTCTTCGTGCGGTATGGGGTTCTTTGTTCGTAAATCTGTATCTTCCTTCTTTTTTTTGCATTCAAAACTACTGCCAGCCAAGTTCATCATTTTGTCAAACATTAGCTCTTTGCGGTCTAAACATGGCACAGGATTTATAGGCTGTTTTCCTGGAATGGGGCTGGGGTTGCCCTCTATTATATGTAATCTCTCGGGAATACCGTCAGGATGCTTTTCATGAAGCTTGATGTGTTTGACTAAATTCAATCTCACCTTTGTTATAAACTGACAATAGTAACATTTTAAATCATGGTATGAAACATGTGAACGTGGTATGCGATGAATATCTTCAATAGCATATTCATTTTTCCTTTTTCTATGTCCTTCCCTAATAAGTGGTACAGCATCTTTAGGATACACTACATACTCTTGAGTTTCTGGATCTTTATTCTTGGGATCTTTTAAGAGTTGTTTAAATCCAGAGCACCGGTGAATTTGTTTCATATGGTTTTTAAAGTAATGTACCATTGTTGCTCGATAATCACACCCTGTAACCCCACAGTAATATCTCTTTGGTCCATGTACTCTGAGATGTTCGAAGAGAGTACTTAAATGTCGGCACTGTTTACCACAATGATAGCATTTAAGAATGGTGGAATCTTGTGCGAGATCACAAACTTGAAGATGCTCCCTCAGCTCCACTTGAGATAAACTGGAATACTCACAACCCTCATTCCCACAGCGATTTAAAGCATGACCACTTAAGTCTGTCTTCTCTGCAGTTTGTGAGGACATACTGTCATCACCTCCCATGATCTGGCTCCGAACACAGCTACTCCCATCTTCATCCCCTAATAAGGAATATATAATGTGAAGATATAATTGCAAACATTTAAAGCTAATACACTATTTAGTTATACAAATGTCAACGATTAGTAAATGAATCTGGGAATCTAAATATGAAATATATAGTGAACAACATTTTAAGTCAACAAAAAGATCATTAAAGCAAAATATGAAAGAGGGTTTATATTACAAATTATAACTTTAGTGATCTCTTCAAGAAATTTAATATTTCCATTTCACTATGCGCCATGGATCAAATTCCCAACTGATATTAGTAATAAGAATGTATTCAGAACATTATGCACTATTTGAGGTCAGTACTGGATCTAAATCCAGTACTGGAACTAAATCCTTGTAAAATTAACAGTATTGCACCCCGAGCATATGCACGAAGTAGGCCTGGCGGTGTGGGCGAGATTGCAGGCGAGCGCTTGGTGACACTAAATGTGTATACTTGTTTCAGTTTTCTCACCTTAATTCTTGTGCTACGTCACTTGTTTTAGTATCATTGCATTCACAATAGAATTGCCTACAGGTGTATATGCATATAAGGTCCAAAAGCCAAGCTTGACTCCCCACAGCAAAACCTAAAATCGGGAAAAGTTACCCATGCGCGCACAAAATCAATAAAGTGTATACTTGTTTCAGTTTTCTCACCTTAATTCTCGTGCTACGTCGTTCATTTTGGTATCAATGTGTTTGTAATTAATTTCCCTACAGGTGTATATGCATATATTGTCCAAAAGCCCAGCGTGACTCCCTTAGCAAAGCCTAAAGTTACCTGTGAATGAGAACCAATTATCACACCCGCAACCTAATGTGTATACTCGTTCAGTCTGATAACATAAATTTTTCATGTTACGTCGCTTGTTTTGGTATCAAATTGTTTGCAATATCAAGATGCGTATCTTAAAACTAGTCTCATAATAATAGAGCAAAACTGGAATTTTAACAAATATTTAAATTTTGGACGCTCATCATCACAAAATTATTTATATCTTTCCAGTGTTCCGAGATCAATTTTCGTGTTACATCTTTAATTTTAGTATCGAATTGTTTGCAATGTAAAGGCACGTATTTTAAAACTAGTAATTTTTAATAATAGCACAATAAATAGAATTTTAACAAATATTTTAAAATTTTGACCAAAAACATATTTATAATCTTTCAAGTGTTCTGACATCAAGTTTTCAGTTACATCTTTCATGTTGATATAAAATTTTGCACACTCTAAAGGCGTTCATTTTGAAACTATGCCGAAGTCAATCGGATAGAAAAGGAATTTTATGCAAATATTTTTTGTATTGGACGTGAGCAATGTCCAAAGCTAGGACACGAGGAAAAAAGTGGACACGAGGGGTGCCCAAATAGTGTGATAGTGTTAAAAAGAAACCCCAAATAATTGCGATTAAGCTGGACCCATAATAATAACAATAGTAAAAAAACAGTGTTGAATGTAATGAAATGCCATTTTCTGGGTGAGTCCCGGAGGCTCCCTGGAGCTTACTAGGCTGATATGCTAATGTCAGACTTTGGCATCAGTTATGTGTATGGAGTTCTATGGGTCTACCGGGGACCACGAGCCAGAACCTGGCCCCCTCAGAAGAGGCAAGGGGAGCAATGGCCTATAGAAACCCCCATGTGGTTGGAAGCCTTCTATGTCTGCCATCGACCGGAACAGGTACCCAGAAATGTAAGCATCCCAAAACAAACCCCTATTCTGGTGAAAATATTGCTCCCAAAAGCCGAACAAGTGGATAGAACTTCCCTAAAAGAAACAAGCAATGAATCATGACGTCACACGTCGCAGCGCCGCTGTTTGCGCAGCTTCCCCTTCCAGGGGAGGGGGGAAGGGGGAGCGACCCTTCGGCCGGCTATCCACCCTTTAGTTCTTAGGCTGGATGTCAAAATATGCTAAAAAACCGCCGACTGGAGGGAGGGATGCCGGGGAGTCTCCGGGTCTCATCCAGAAAATTGCGTTTATTACATTCAATGCTGGTTTTCTAGGGGGAACCCCTTCGGCTCCCCGCAGCTAACTACCCACAGAGGAAAAACTTAGGGACTTACCCGGGAGGCGGTTGCTGCTCACTCCTCAACTCGAAGTTGAGACAACTGCTTGCAACCCCCGATCCAAAGTGACACAGGCACGACTAGGCCCATCAACTGCCAAAAGCCCTGTACCCGAATGTCAGCCAAGGACATGTTGTCAAAGACAGCAGCAAGAGCAGCGAACTTACGAACGTCATGAGCACGGGGATAGACTGCAGGCTGGCTAGCCTTAATAACTCTGTGGACGACCTGGGAGACCCACACCCACAAACAGGGAAGAAGGGAAACCGGATCAACCCAAAGCTCGTCCCCGGACACAGAAGCCGTGGCGCGCAAATAAAGGCGAAGAACAGCAACCAGACACAAAACATGATGCACCCCCGGCCTAACCAACCAAGCATCCACAACCTAGGGACCCCTCCAGAAAGCAGCAGTCACATTCTTCGCCAGAAAAGAAGGAGATGGCTGCAAACGAATAAAACCATCACGAAGACCGAAAGAGCATAAACCCCTGCGCCGGAGGAGCATGAAGCTCCCCAACCCATCCCACAGAGGCCAATGCCAACAGAAAACAAAAGAGCCTTGGAGAAACAATCCTGAACCGAAGGGGCCACAACAAACAGAGGAGAAGAAAGATAAGAGAGCACTCTGTCCAATGACCAGGACGGCTCAGGCGGCGCATGGGCAGGCCGGAGGTGAAAACCCCATTCCAGAGACAGCTTGCGAAACGGTGCAGAAGTAACATCAATACCGAAAGCAAGCTGAAGCGGTTCTGTCAGTGCCGCATGATACGAGGTGACAGTGTTAGGCAAGAGGTGACAGTCCTGGAACAACCATGAGAGAAAGGACAACACCACCCTAACAGAAAGCGAAGTACAACGACAAAGACGCAGGAAGAAACGGAAGGACCGCCAGGAAACTTCGTACTGTTGCCAAGACGAAACCCACAGGTGGGACACTAACAAGGAAGCTACCTGATCACCATAGAGATGATAATAAACTTGAGTAAAAAATACCATACGCGAAGACTTGAGGAGAAAATCGAACCAGTCACGTGACGTTCCGGTCCGATCTGCTGGAAAAGGTGGAGCCGCGGAAAAACCTCTGGGTTTGGACACCGAGCAAGCAGTGCCTGAAACCATGGCTGGGCCGGCCACCACGGGGCCAAGGGGACAACTCTCCCCTGGTAAGTCTCCAAGCGAGTCAGGACCTGGAGCAACAGCTGAACCGGGGGAAATAGATACAGGAACCCCCACCTCGTCCAGTACTGCCAAAAGGCATCGACCCCGACGGCCTAGCAGTTGGGGTCAATGCCTTTTGATGAAGGGCGCCACATACAGGGGAAGACACCACGAAGAGGTCCACCTCGGGGCGAACGAACGTCCGGCAAAGCCAACTGAAGGAGTCGGCGTCGACCGTCCATTCCGTGGAGAGGGGAAACAAAACGGGATAGGCCGCCGGCCAAGACGTTGGACACTCTCTGCACGTGAACTACCAGGAGAGAGAAACCCCGAGAACTCAGCAGACGAGTCACCCAAGGCGAACAGCGCCAAAGAGCCAAGGACCTCATTGAACCCCCCAGTTCAGACAAAGAACCACCAGGGAGCAGTCCGAATGGAGCCGAATCGTTGATCCGCGGGCGACCCGAACCCTCCGAAGAGCAAACCACACCGCCACGAACTCCCGCATCGTGCTGTGGCCTCGATGGAAGGACAGACCCCACCTTCCCTGGCCGGCCTGGTGAGCACTGGTCACAAAGCCCAGCCGAGAGACGACGCATCTGTGAACACATCGAGCGAGGGCTCGGGTAAGCGCCAAGGCACTGAACCACGAAAAACCCGAAGAGGAAGCCGATGACGCAGCAACAATCGCAAGGCCTCCGGGGTCCGAACCCAGGGATCGCAAGAGAGGCGGCATAGAACGTCTCCGAAGAAATCAAAACAGCCGACGTAGCCAAACCTGACCCGGCGGGTAGACCATCATCACGAAGTTCAGGCTCCCGCACAGACCCTTGACCAACAGCAGAGTGACCTGGGAGCCCCCAGAAACAGGCGCAAGTGGGACCGCAGCTGCAGGATAGACTCCGGAGGGAGAGACAAGGAAGCGGTCCGAGAGTCCCACACAAGATCCAGACATGTCCGAACCAGGGAGGGAACCAAATGGGACTTCCTCCAGTTCACCAAGAACCTGAACCCGGCGAACTGGGAAAGAACCAAATCCCTGACTAGCAGACAACTGAACCGGCTGGGAGCCCAAACCAGCCAGTTCCTGAGGTAGGCCAATATCCCGAACACCTAAGAGACGCAGACGGGCCACTATGACCCATGTAAGGCGTGTGAACACGTGAGGTGTCAGATTCAACCCGAATGGGAGACAACGAAAACAGTAACCCTGATGCCCCACAACAAACCCGAGCCAGTGGCTTTGGCAGGGAGACTAGACTCGAAAGCCTCCGTCACCACACTGGAAGGGGCATCCCCCAAGACCATTTAAACCCTGCTCCGGCTCCGAAACCCTCAGAGGTTTCGGGTCCGGAAGCAGAGGGAGGGGACCAGAACAAATGACAGGAGGGGAAGGACGAGGGGGTTGGTCTGAACCAAGGTCGAAGTGACCCCCACCCCCAAGTCCGGGTCCCTATGAGCAAAACGGGGCAGCCTCGGGGCATCCGGGTGAGCAACCAACCAAGCGCATTGCAACGACCTAAAATGCGCATGCAACGCCTATACTGCCTGTACCTCCATAAGATCATCACTAGACTGGGTAAATTGAGTCACTAGCAAGCAGCAGAACTCACAGGAGTTAGGGTCGAAAGTGTCACCGACCCAACAGGCAGCGTAACGAAGGCAAAGACAGTGAGGGTCACCCTGAGACAAGGGGACCGAACAACCCTCAAACTCGCACGAAGTGAAGAGGGGGACTCCGGGGTCACATCCATCGAACCTATGTGCCCCCTGGGGTTTCCCAGGGCCCTGAGCGCTTAACGAGACTCACGCCCAGGTAACCCCAGGCAGGGTACTGCTAACCAGCATCCAAAACTACCAAGCAAACACGCTAAAGCTGCACCCCAGGGGTGCAGCTGAAGGCAATACGGGCCTCGTATCACAAGTTCACGTGAAAACATGACAAGGCACTGTATATTGATGGGGAATAGTTGCACCAGTCAAAAACTAGGCAAGAGGTAGGGCTCAAGTAGGTAAACAAGTATTTGTATTTATGAAGGTGTTACATACGAACACATGAAGCCCAAATTTATAAGACTTAGGCGTATATAGTCCCATATCTGATGGTGACCAACATATCAGTTGCAACAATAGTTGTAACCAATATTATGTAAATTAGATGCAATCTAAATATTCAATGAAATGCCCAAGTAAAAATACATTTCAACAGAGTCTCATTTATGAAATTGTGTGATATGGACTCACCACGACAATTTTTCCCAGAATCTTGCAACTTACTGTCCAACTCTCGTGACAAACTTCTGGACATCCTTCTTCCTTCAATGTTTAGTGCAGCCTGGAAAATAGAATTTATTCTGTTATTGATATAATGAATATGAAACGTGCGAGTTTATGTGGAGTGTTTTGTTTTAGTATTGGCACTGTCATCTGGTGGTAATCAGTAGCAGCAACCTAATGGATAATTATGTAAGCTGGAGGTGTATGCAATGCCAATTTGAATCTTGGAAAAAAACATTTTTGTCTACATTCTGGCTGGACTGAATGATTTTGCCAGCACCAGTATGAGACCCTGGAGTTTATCAAGAGTGGGTTCTGGGAGTTGTTCTACTCCTCAAGCCTGGCCCAGGGCCAGACTTAACTTGTGATAACTGGATTCAAAAGGCGGCTTGTTACTTGGAGTGGCCCGCAAGACCACATATCCACTACAACCTAGTTGGTTCGGTACTTCTTGCAGGAACTTACAAATTTTTTCCTGAAGGAGTCTACTTTTGTTCTGGTAATATTTCTTATGCCTGCTGCAAGGATATGAATAGCTGTAGATCTCTGATGTTCTGATTGTGCCTATGGCACCTCTACTCTCCCCTGGTCCCATTCTGCATTTCATATCATATTGTTCACTCTAGTATGTTGTTGTTTTAGGGTAAATTTGGGATCTGACCTTCCAGTATTTTTCAGGTAGATATTATGTGATGCTTTCCTTGTCTCCTTTCCTGAGCACATTTTGAGAAATTTGAGACAATCCTAATAATTTAGGTTCTTTACCATATCTATGCAAGTAGTACTGTATATGTCTGCTGTATTCCCTTTGTTTCAGCAATCTCTCCTGCTCAAGGAAGGACAGCATAAGGGATTTGAATAGTATGAGCATTGTGATGGGATACATGGATTTGAAGGTTCTCAGAATCCATCTTATTATTTTCCTGGCTGATACAATATTTACATAATGCTGTAAACTAGAAAATGGAAAGGGTTAAATGTTGCACATTTAACATGCTCCCTAAACAATAGGTCATCAGACACAATTATTCCCAGATTTTGTACATACTGTTTTCCTACTATGAGGAGATCTAACTGTCTTGTTCCCTGTATTTCACTTAACTTCTTAATTTTTTCCATATCAAAGTACCTGGAATTTATTACTGTTGCTCATCTTATTTATATGTTGACTTACTGAATACTATCGTGCAAGGACTGTGCCCTAGGGCACAGTTTGTATCAGTAGAAATTTATCATTTATTTCTGCACACAGAAATAACACCACATGAAACCAGAAGGCATGGCAGGATGTGCAGAATACCCCCATTGAAAAACAGAGGTGCAACAGGTACTCAGAGAACTATCAACATCAGAAGCCCGAGACTGTTCAACAAGCTTCTACTACACATAAGAGGCATAACTGGCCGACCCCTCACAGTGATCAAGAGAACTTGATAGGCACCTCCAAAGAATACCTGATTGACCAGGTTGTGACTCATATGTCAGGCTGTGAGCAGCCGCATCCAACAGCCTGGATCACCAGTCCAGCAACAGGGCCTGGTCGAGGAATGAGCCACAGGGACGCTAAGCCTGGAAATCATCTCAAGGTAACCTCAAGGTTGGGTATAAAGCTTTTTACTGTGCTTGTACTTGATTTTGCTCAATTAACTTATTCTTTCCATTCTGTTTGACAGCAATTGAATATCCATTGCCCTACTCTACCTGTTATCACAATTGATCTCACTTTATGGGCTATCACTCAGTGATCAACATTTATCAAATGCCTTTGCAAAGTCCATGTGTAAAGGATCTGCATCTTGTTTTTCTTCTAATGCTTCCGTGATTTTTTCTTAGTAATTAAGTAACGGTTGATCTTCCCAATTTATATCCACATTGACTTGGGTTGTGGAGATCTTCCCAATGAAACAGGAGATCTGACTCTAAATCACTCTTTCAAAAATTTATTATGTACGATCTTTTTGCAATTAGTCTAATTTTTAGCCAATGTTTTGCTCCCTCTCTTTTGTAGTGGACAATATCTGATTTAAGTGCTTTGGATATCTATCCTGTATCCAAGCTTTTTCCTCCAAACAACACTGCCCATTCATGATACTGGAACTTTACATTTCCTTATAAATATGAAATTCCTGGATTTTGGTCCTAGGGCTAAGTACATGGGCATATCATTTTATTTTTCAAAGTCTGCTGTGTTAGTGTTAATATTAATTATATTGTTGGGGAGAGGGGGGGAAGATTAATATTGTTTATAAAGGGGGGGGGTGTCCTGATCTTCCACTTTCATGTTGTTTATCGAGGTGATAAACCCAGCTTCATATTGGATCTTTTGTTATCTTTTGAAATCATGTTGAAATCTTTTAGGATTTCACTAATTTCATTGTCGTTCTCTATTTATAAACCTTCACTTGTAAGTACAGTTTCAATACTGGATAGGTTTTATATTTTGATTTCGCATGCCTGAAAAAATATTTTGGATTATTTTTTACGAACGAATAGAAAAGTTCCCCTATTACATTAGTGTTGAAAGCCAACCTGCCATGACTGCGGCAGATCCTTACCGAATGAGTCGAGTCTTGGCTTAAGAGTGTAACCAGGAAGGATAGCTCACAACTAGCTGGAAACAGCAAGTGCTCTCAGATAAGAATTACTATACAGTAGTACCTCCATTTATGAATTTAATGCGTTCCCCGAGTCTGGTCGTAACTCGAAACGAATTTCCCATAAGAAATAATGTAAATTGAATTAATTTGTTTCACACTTCCAAAAATATTAACTTCAAAATACATTTCATACATAATAAACACATATTTTGTACTATAGTATGTACAAGTTATAGCTTACCTTTATTGATAACTCTTGTTGGTGTATGGAAGATGGTGAGGAGGGGGGGAGGGGAGGAGTGGTGGTGTAAGTGTTTGGAAGGGAAGTTCCCTTCCATTATAACATCAGGCAGTGATGACTTCTCTGGGGTACTCTCTCTCCTATGTTTTGCAGGCATACCACTAGGACCTGGTTGTGGCTCACTGCTTGCTTGTCTTACTAGGAATCTGTCTAAAGACACTTGTTTTTTCCTACATTTTAACACTTGTCTGTAGTCAGACATCACATAATCATACGAAAAGGTCAATGCAATGGCCTGCTACAGCTTTATCTGGGTGAGTTTTTTCAACAAACTTGGACTTTTTTGGACTTCTCCTCCAAACACTAACACCTCTCCTACTCACTGTCTTCCATACATCAACATGAGTCCTCATTGATAGTAAGATATACATACAGTACTGTATTGTAGCTAGTACAAAATGAGTGTTATTCGGTGTAAAATGTATTTTTTACATTATTTACATTATTTATTTTTTACAAAATTTACATTATTTCTTATGGGAAAATTTGTTTCGACCTACGACCCGTCTCTGGGAACGGATTAAATTCGTAAGTCGAGGCCCCACTGTACTTTTACAAACAATGCTTAAAACATCAATGCAATTTTCCTTCATATCAGTATTTCCAGAACTCTTCACAGCTAAACATAAAGGTCAAGGAATTAAAACTGATAAAACAAATAAGGAACTAAGAAGAACTATGTAATGTACAAATCCACAAGGGGTCTTAATGGGGGTTTGAGCCTTAGTCAAATGTACCATGACATTGTTAAAAGAATTTCAACCTGGAGTGCTATTGCCCTCATGAGGAGTCTGAGGCTTCTTCTGAAGCATAACAGGGGTTTCACACAATTCCCCCATGCACTTGGGCTCTGTCACCCAAATAATTCTACCTCTGATATTTGACATATCATGTGATATTATGCTTGATATATCACACTATTGTGACTTGTGTGTGTACTGAAGTACACATCCAAGTAAGTCATTAAGTTCAAATAGAGGTAAAACTTTTGGTTGACAGAGCCCAAGTGCATGGGGGGATTGTGCGAAACCTCGGGATCCTCGTGAGGGGCAGTAGCACCCCCAGGTTGCAATTCCATTGACCATGTCGTGGTACAGTTGACTAAGGCGCGTCTAGGAACAATCGGCACATAGGTTCGAACCCTCATCAAGACCATTGTGGATTTGTTCATTTGATATATCACATTGTGAATTCTGTGTGTTCTAGATCTAGAACACATCTAAGTAATGTATTAGAAACTAAAAGAAAAATACCCGAACCTGAGAGCCTTCACTTCCAGTTACAGGTGAACCTGAAGAATTAATTATATCCTCAGCCTTTTTTTCACCAGACTTTCTTTCTGGCTTGGGAGTGACCCTTCTTTCTGGTTTCGGACCCCCATTTGGTGGTGGTGGTGGTCTTGGGTTGATGTCCGAGGTATTAGAAACTGCACCAGTAACAGCAGAGGTAATCTGCTTGCGCAGTAACACTTTTCCTGGACGTCCTGGGTGACAGTTAAGCAGGTGGCTAAGGAGACGTTCCTTCTCTGCATCACCGTGAAGGCAGTATGGACACTGATATTCATTCATTTGATGCTCACGCATATGCTGCAAAATGATCATAACTATTTGTAAATAAAATAATTAAATAAAATGCAACATGAAAACAATATTACATTAACCACTGGACTGTGCCGGCCAAGAAAACTGGGTCGGTGGGAAACTGCGCGAGCCGAGAAAACACCTTTTTAATATTTTGTATCCATTCAAAATGGGACTCTGCGGACCTCCAGTGAGAGGCAGCCATCATGGAAAAATTCCCAGAATTGCCTAGGGACTGCTGGCTGACTCAGTTCTGAGTGAGCAACCATGGGTGGTGTACGCGCCTCTGGCTCCCAAACACCTGTCCGATGTTGTGTTGAAAGATTGCTCTTCATCAGTGAAATTCAGACCTTACTGTCTGAAGAACATAAGGGGTCATGATACCGATGAAGCTAGGCACAATAAGAACCTAACACACGAGTCTGATGCTAGTGATACAGCACCGATGAGGACGATACAGCGAGCTTATCCAGTAGTAGCTGAGCACCACCCATGCTCACACCGTGTTATTTCCAATTTTTATAGATACAAAGATGAATTGTTTTCTGGGTTCATTGATGCCTCTGAAACAAGTAGCATAGACGAACAGTGTTAGCCGCTTCCATTGGTGGTGTTTTCCACAGATCTTGTCAAGAATAGCTGAATCTCTTCCAGAATGAGTGAATCTCTTCCAGAATACCCTACTAAGCGATCTTTTCAAGACTACCTTACAAACTGATCTTTTCCTATAATCTTTTCAAGACTACCTTACACTTCAAAAGCTTGGCTACATACCACCTACAGGTGTACGTAGCCACCTAAAGCCAAAGGTGTACGTGTGTTGTTAGCAAGCACACAGAACGAAGAAACAGGAAGCAAAAATCTGACTGTACCTGGTGCAGCGAGAGCAAAATTGGCAATGAGTACCATGGACTGCTTCATTGATTATCACTCAGTTCTGAAGTACTGAGTGTGTAATACAGTGTAATTACCTAAGTGTAATTATACACTATAATATGTACAGTTTTTACACACTATAAATATATTTATATAATTATATAAATATATTCGTATCCAGGGACTGGCCGAAAGAGACGCCAGACCGCAGAAACTCAACTTGTTAAACGTAGGCACGAACGTATCAACACAATGTTGCCGAGAAGATCACGGGAGCACCGCCAGGGAAAGAAGGCCAGAGTCGCACACACAGGAAAGCAGGGTAGACGCAAAAGAGGCGCCCCACACCCGTAACACAGGGAAAACCCCGGCGTCCACCCCATAGCTGCAATCCAGAACACCCCAGCAGCTACAGGGCACGGACCGGAGAATGGAGAAGAGCGAGAGGCGAAGCACTCAAGAAAAAAGGACGCAAAACACCAGCACTGGTGCACACCGCCCACACCAAAAGAAACTCCCACGGCGCATGCGCAGGACACGCTTTCCGAACCGCACAACCCGCTCTGCAGGAAGGCGCCAACTAGGACTACTTTAAAAGAAAAGTAACCAAACAGTATGTGACCCGAGGGAACCGCTAAACAGAAGAAGCAGCCCATCACATGGGACAGGAGCCAAAAGAGGAGTAAGCAGCGACAACATAACCAGCTTACGAAATGAAGACAAGGAACCCAATCGGGAACCCAATTGGGATACAAGTAGCCCAATCCGGTGTCCCTGACTAGGAATATGGAAAGAAAACGAGCAGCGCCAAGACAAAAAACCGCACCAAAGAACGAGACAGAACCGAAAACCAAGAATAAGCACAGAAAAGGACCAACAAGTCGTAGAAAGGACCGGAGGGAAGCCACACCGAAAGATGACAGACGTTCCAATAATACAGGAAGTAGTGAAAACCTTCCCGAACCCTCAAGAACACAGAAGCAATAACAAGTCACGAAAGCACATAAAAGCAGTCGCACCCGAGACCAAAAGTCCTGTAGAACACCCAAGAAGAGGGGAACATGACAAAGACATCCCGTCCGAAGAAAACGTAATGGTCATGCCTACCGGGGACCACGAGGCAGAACCTGGCCCTCTCAGAGAGCCAAGGGGAGCAATGGCTTATAGAAACCCCCGTGTGGTTAGAAGCATTCTATGTCTGCCATCGACCTGGTCAGGCACCCAGAAAGGTAAGCGTTCCAAAACAAACCCCTATTCTGGTGAAAATTGCTACCACAAGCCGAACAGGTGGTTAGAACTCCCCTAAAAGAAGCGAGCAAACGATCATGACGTCACAAGTCGCCGCTCCGCTGTCTGCGCAGCTCCCCCCTCCCCAGGAGGAGGAAGGGGGGAGCCCCAGACCTACCGCGCTGGCTATCCACCATCAGTTCTGTGGCTGATGCTGAAGGCCGAGGTCATGTGCTCTGGCTCCAGTGGTTGTTTCAGCACACTGTACCTAGAGTGTGGTGACTGTCTTCTAGGTGGTGTGTGAGCCGGGAGTGATTCTCCAGTACTCGGGCTGCATGTGCCTAGGGTTTCCTTCCCTAGATGCCCTATAAGTACTGCCTTTGGGGCTTGGGGCCACCTTCTTTAAGTTCCTTGGGTTCTGCCTCTGCTAGGCCGTTTACTACTTGGTTTTCGGCCGCCCTTTGTGTGCTCGGTTGTTCTGTCTTTCTTGTTCGCCTTAAGGTTAGGGGCAGTTTTGCACTGGTGGGGCGCAGGGTGCTGCGCAGCTTGTTTTCACCAATTATGGCAGCCGGCTCTCTTCCGCCTGGATACGCTGTCCTCTTGCGGGGTTTTCTTTTTCTTTTTGTTTATCTGCTTGGTGGGGGGTTCTACCTTCATTCTTGCTCGGTGTCACCTGTGTACTGAATATTCTTCCTTCTTCCGGTGACATCATGGTCATTTGCTTGTTTCTTTCAGGGAGTTCTATCCACCTGTTCAGCTTGTGGCAGCAATTTTCACCAGAATAGGGGTTTGTTTTGTAACGCTTACCTTTCTGGGTGCCCGACCAGGTCGATCGCAGATATAGAATGCTTTTAACCACACGGGGGTTCCTATAGGCCACTGCTCCCCTTGCCTCTCTGAAGGGGCCAGGTTCTGGCTCGGGTCCCCGGTAGGCCCATAGAACTCCATACACATGACTGATGCCAAAGTCTGACATTAGCATATCAGCCTGGATAAGCTACGGGGAGCCGAAGGGGCTCTCCCCCCAGAAAATGCATTGGAAATACATACAACAAATAAATGCAAGTATATTTGTGGCAACTCGCAGTGCTTGAATGGCCCGCACGACCGCCTCTGGGAGCTTCACGCATGGGCTCACAGCCAATGATGACGTCACACGCCCCTTTTCCACGTCCCCACAGTTATAGTAAGTGGAATTTTTTAATTTTTTGTTTACATGTATGTGTTCAGGGAAGGAAATTTATCATTTTACAAATACAAAATTTTTTTTTGCAAACAATTGATTTTTGGCGCACAAGGAAAATGTTCCAATACGCGAAGCACATCACAGTGGTTAAATAAGAATTGTCTTGTTACAGCTATGTAAACGTTTGAACAGTAATTTCATTTATAAGTTAATTTCTTATCAGTATAAAAAAATTACTCAAGTAGATAGTAGTATTTGGCAGCACACACATACATATACATTTTGATGCAAAACATGCCAAGAACAAGTATATTTTAAAATATATTTCATAAATTTTTTGCAAATAAATTCTGATCTAGCAAATACTGTACATGGATTCACTCTCCCGGCAGTACTTCATAAATGTTCTGTTACAACCAGAGCCCTCTTACTACGGAGATGGAATTCTTCCCAGGACAACATTCTACTCTCCCCATCACACATGTTAGTTAAGAATTTTTTTATTCACCAGAGCAAATAGTTGCTGCTTCACTTAACACTTTCGCGCTATCTGGACGCGCCGGCGCGTCCCGTTTCGTCTAACGCTAACGCATAGTGGACATAAAGTTGAGTCCTCTTTTAAAATATTTGTATAAAATTCAATTTTTATCCGATTTACTTTGGGTTTGTTTCAAACTGCGCGCTATGAGGCTCTCTTTCTCACCACTAGGCTGCATGGTACAATAAGTTCATGAAAGGTGTGGATAACTTCGATCAAATGGTATTTTGTCCCAAACGGGTTGCAGGTGGGTGACTTTAGCCGTTTATACTGGTAATGCTTCCCCCATATCATGTATTATATGCATATGTCTGTTTAGGGAATTTTATTCCGATCAATATACAACCAAAAATAACTGTGTGCAACAAGTATAAACTTGACAAACATAACAAAAGTAAAAACATTTCGTGTGTGTTTGACGCTCACTGATATGTTCCAGCGTTGTTTTATATTTGGCGCTATTCTAACTTACGCTTTGTTGATATTTTTTACCTATGGGCACATAGAACATTCTATTGCGAACACATTGACACAAAAATGAATGACGTACATAGAAAATTAATGTCATGAGAGTGAAATAAGTATAAACTTTCAAAGCGCCGTGCGTCGTCCCGTCACCGATACCGGGTAACAATTTCACCACTTCCCACACTCTTGCGGGCGGGCCGCATCATTATTCTACGCTTATATTCATATCACCGTGTTGGGAATTTCATTGCGAGTCCATTGATACCAAAATTAACGCTGTAGAATAAGTGTGGAGGTGATTACAATCCCAAGAGTAAAAACATTTTGTTGCTGATGGGCGCTCACGGCGAGTCATCTTCGTAGTTATTTATTTGGTGCTGGTATCCCTATACGTTTCGTGACTTTTTTTACTGATGTTCTTCTAGAGAATTTTATTGCGAACACGTTGGTACCAAAATGAAATACGTAGCATGAGAACTAAGGTCAGAAGAGTAAAAAGAGTATACACATTTTTGTTTTTACGCTTAAGCGATAAAAACGCTGCGCGCACATTCGGTTGGCTGAGTGACCTTTGCGGAAAGCGCGAAAGTGTTAAGAGGCAAAGCAGCACATGGAACCTTAAGATGAAATATACATCCCTTTAACACTTGCAGGTAATGAAGATATCTGGCGAATATTCTAGACAAGGATATTTTCCATCAGTAGTTTCAAAGAGTTATACGACAAAGAGTACTAGGAAGACGGGACACCACAACTGTAGCTCTCATCCTTTAACTACACTTAGGTAATTACACACACACACACACACACACTTTGTGTGTAAAGATTTTAAAGAAAAATCACTATAACTTACATCTATAAGAGGAATAACATGTAGATGCACATGGCAGAAGTCACAGCTGATGATAACAAAATGACCATGCATATTAACATGGGTCTTGAAGGCCTCAGCATCCACTGTGCGGTACTGGCATTCACCTGTGTCCATGAACAATTATTTTAATTAAAACATAATTCACTTAAGATTAAACAAGACATTAGAATCAGTGAGTAAGGTTTCCTATGCTAAACTCTACAAATAGTAAACAGTACACTCATCACATAAAATCAGTGGTACCTGGGTTGTACCTGGATGGGGTTCTGAGAGTTCTTCTATTCCCCAAGCCCGGCCCGAGGCCAGGCTTCACTTGTGAGAGATTGGTCCAACAGGCTGTTGCTTGGAGTGGTCCGCAGGCCCACATACCTACCACAGCCTGGTTGGTCCAGCACTTCATGAAGAAAAGTACTGTACTTAGTTTTCTCTTGAAGATGTCCATGGCTGTTCCAGCAATATTTCTTATACTCGCTGGGAATATGTTAAACAACCGTGGACCTCTGATGTTCACACAGTGTTCTCTGATTCTGCTATGGCATCCTTGCTCTTCACTGGATTTATTCTGCATTTTCTTCCATATCATTCACTCCAGTATATTGTTATTTTACCATGTAGATTTGGGACCTGGCCCTCCAGTATTTTCCATGTATATATTATTTGATATCTCTCTCTCAAAGCGGTGATTTGGAAAATGGGGAGGAGGGAACTACTTTGTATACTGCAAATATAACATTCCTTTATGGCAAACATAGATCATTTGATAATTCTTTCAACAGTAAAAATCTAGATTTTAAAAGCTTATGTCCATACAATAGGCAGGACAAAGAGCTGTTCATCAAGGACTGAAAATGAAAGAATGGGATGGACCAAAAGTTATACATTTGAAAAGTTATGATTGCCAAAGAACATTTAGGTAACAACAAAGAACAACAACAGAACAACAAGGTAACAACAAACAATTTAGACAAACAATCTAGCAGTCTCCGTGGTGTAGTGGTAAGACACTCGCCTGGCGTTCCGCGAGCGCTATGTCATGGGTTCGTATCCTGGCCGGGGAGGATTTACTGGGCGCAATTCCTTAAAACTGTAGCCTCTGTTTAACGCAACAGTAAAATGTGTACTTGGATGAAAAAACGATTCTTCGCGGCAGGGGATCGTATTCCAGGGACCATAGGATTAAGGACTTGCCCGAAACGCTACGCGTACTAGTGGCTGTACAAGAATGTAACAACTCTTGTATATATCTCAAAAAAAAAAAAAAAAAAAAAAAAAAAAAAAAAAAAAAAAAAAAAAAAAAAAAAAAAAAAAAAAAATTAAACAAAGGTACATTTAGCAAAACCTCAGCATCTGGCAGTCAAAACTGAGTTTGTAAAGCCCTTGTCCAGTAATTTTAGGGCTAAGTTAGATTGAAAAGGCTACTAATAGATATATTTTGTTAGGTTTCATATAATATTTACACATTATTAAAGATCTTCAGTTCAAATGTGCATGCATGACATTTCTGTAAAGTACAAAACAGTATTCCAAGCGGAGGGTGATCAAGATAGTTTTGAACTTTGCCAAGTTAACATTTCTGATACTATTAATATATTACAAACGTGATTTAAATTTGTTGAGGTATAAAAAATTTCACTTTTTTTTTTTTCCATGCACTGTAACTTCAGGTAACTTGGATCTCAGCATAACTCAGATGGAATCGACTCCATGATCTGAATTAGTAAGCGATTACCACACTGAAGATTTGAAGTCAATACGATGAATCTTTCTGAATATATCACACAAACAAATGAACAAAAGGAGTGGTTATATTGCTTAATTTCAATAACAGCCATACTTTTTTGTTCATTCTTTAGCTTTTAAAGTTTTAAGTTAATACTATGAAACAAAATCCATATATTGTAGTGAAAAACAAAGCTAATAAGAAAAAGCACACATGATATAATTAAAAGGAGTCCCTACTGGAGATACTTAACAAAGCCAAGAATGCCTACCAGGAAAACTGATACACTATTAGTAGTGAAATATGGTTATAAATATTAACATGAGTATTGTACTCACAAAGTTAATAATGTATGTTTAAAGATCAAATAATTTGTATAAAATACATTATTATAATATGCACCTCAAATTAAAGTTTTTTATATTTTTTTAAATCCATACAATATAAATATGACATTTATATGTACCTCTAAGCCATACATTATACATGATAATTATATGCAACTTCAAAACACCACCAGAGAACAATAAAACTTACGATAGTTGCATCTGTACGGTCGAACAAATTGATCGATAGGAGGATTTGGAGGGTGATGTTCCTGGATAGTTCCAACTTTGATGTAACGTGGTTCCTCATATGGATGAAAGTTTTTCTGTAAAAATGATTGCATTATATCTACTAGTCTCTTGTAGTAAAAATGTTTTTTAGAATGGCATTTATAAACAAAATAATATTCAAACTATTCAGCAGTTTACAAATGTAACGGATAAACATAAAACAATTTTGTCAATGGAAATTTAATGAATATTTTAGTCATAAATAATACAAAATTAAATAAAAAGATTAACTTTTACTTTGTACTGTACAGTAGTGAAAAATTCATACAAGCAAGGTATTACATTTATTAAGATTTAATAAGATGTAATTTAAACTGTCTACTATGGAAGGGAAAAAAAATTGCCTTACCAAATGTACCCCCATGTAAATCTTGGTATAAGCTCTGTACAGGCAATATTTGCACTGGAACTGGCAGTGGCTGTGTTCTGTAATAATGTGTTGAACTAATGTTCCTGGAGTGGGCATTACCATCAGGCAGTAGCAGCATCTGCAAGAAAAATAACAACATTACAAATTCTGAATACATTATTACATTTACTAGTTATTTCAATAATGCTTGTAACAGTTGAGCTTACGAAACAAACCATGTAACAGTTAAAAACTGTACATTTGCTTAAAATACACACATGCACATCCTCTACATTTTTTCTTGTACACAACAAAATGCTGGCCATGAGAGGTACTAATGAATTGAAGAAAGTATTATTATTATTAAATATGTATCTCATTTTGCACACTCCCTCACACTCTCTCTATATATACTTATGTTAAATTATGGAATTAGCTTAACTAAACAAATTTTGGGTTCAATTCCTGAAAAGGTCAATTGTGAACCTCAGTAGCCATTTCTACTGCCACTCACAAGATGGAAATGGGATGAAAAATAAATGAACTGAACTGAGCTAAACTAAACAAAAATACACACATACTAGACAGAAGCAAAGCAGGCAGGCCAAATGGAGTCTCACCCTACTACTATTCTTCCAAGCATCCTTACAAACACAGAACCTCACAAACCAGCCAGTCCTCCTAAGGTTTCCCAACATCAAGAAAAAACAGTCAAATTAAAGCATTCCCTCCTAACCTACCAGAGGACCCAAAACGGAAAACAAGACAGTAAGTCACTTTTGCGAGCCGCTTCCATTTTCTAGTATGACAATGTTTGACCTTATGTGATGCATACGATTGAAATCAGATGTTCTTTTTAAGAGGACAAGTGGTACAGACATACGACAAAGGTAAACAACCAGCGCTGGATGAAATGCCAGTTTCTGGGTGAGCATCGGAGGCTACCTGAAGCTATCCATACTGATATAGTGTTATATTAGTTGGGACCATCAGTCGCAGAGTTCTTGTTGCCTACTGGGAACCAGAGCCAGAACCTAGCCCCCTCAGAGAGGTGCAGAGAGCAATGGCCTCTGAGCACTTTACATTTAGAGTATGTCATATTTTGCAACCTATAGAGGAAGGCACCCAGAAAGGTAGGTGAATCAAAACAGACCATTGTCTGGTTGAGAATTGTGAGCTAAGGCCTCAAAATAGCAAGAGAACTTGCTATTTTGCTTAGCTTAGGTCGTGGTGGTGGTCATCCTCTGTTGTCCCGGAGGTTTCACAACGGCTACTTGCAGTCAGTTTGCCTGCTACAGACAGGGTTTACCAGCTTAGCTGGCCCCAGTGCTTGGGCTTCCCGTAGGGCTTATTCACTATACAAGCCCTGGAAAATGCCTGTGAGCTCATTCGTACCATGGATACTTCTTCCGAGTCCACTCTCATCTTGTTCAAAATTGATGGTTGTTTGTTGCCCCTGCCTCAGGATCATCTGTATTGCCTCCGTCATGCTGCCTGTTGGGTCAGAGACACCTACGACCCAGAGTCTTGCAGGACCAGTTCTCTGCTTGTGCCCCATTTTACTCATCCCTTATCCGATGATCTCAGGGATCAGGCAGCGGGCACGTTGTATGATCAACCCGTCCTCTTAAATATGACGTCACTTTTTGCTCGTATGCGCGCTATGGCCAATTTTGGATGTAATTTGAAATGAAATTGACTCACAAAAGTGACATACTGTTTTGTTTTCTGTTTGAGTCATCCGGCTTACTCGGCAAGCTTTGAAGAGGCAACTTTCCATTAACGTTTTTCATACCGTTTTGAAACTTTATGAGAATTTCCTGCCCACCTAACCTATCAGAGGACCCTTAACTTACTGTTGCTGAAAAAAAATCCCAAATTTATTTTCATTTTTTTTTCATTTTCAAATTACGTCCATATGGGCAAACGGCCAAAAGTGACGTTATTTTTAAGAGGACAGGTTGGTATGATTGGTTCTCTTTATTGCACCGGCCCAGTTGGAGGGCCAGGAGCTGCCTCGCTTGTGGGTTTGGGGGCATTGTTTGTTTCGGCCTTGGTTCAGTCCACACCACCTCTTCCTTTGAGGAGGGGGGGTTGCCCTGCACAACCCCCCCCCCCTGTTGCTTTCAGCTCCCTAATGTTTGAGGGTTTTGGAGTCGGGGTGGGGTGAGGCTTGGGGTGAGGCTTGGGTGGCTTAGGGGGCTGCCCCTTCCGATAAGGGCACAGAAGTGTCGAGCCCCTCTTTCCTGCTGAGACTTCCGAGTCAACCCAGCAGATTCCCTTCTTCGTTGCCTTTCCCCCTGGACTCCACCTTTCCATCTGAGATGGTGGATGTGGATGAGGGCTCTACCCCGGAACCTTTGTCGATGGTTTCCAGGTCTCTGGGGGGTCCGCAGGTCCGCATGGAGCTCTTGGACTCTTAACCCTGCTTGGGCCCCTTGTGCCTTCTGCGCAGGGGCTTCTTCTGCAGGTGTGGGGTTTTCTGTACTCTCCTTCCCTTTATATATGTATTGGGTGGGGTTCCCCCCCTCCCCGTGTTTGTTTCCGGGGGCCTTTGGGTTCCACGGATTTGTCCTTTGGAGGTTTTCTTCCTGTTGGCATTCACCTCCGGAGGTTCTGGAGGCTTTCAGTGCTTACCTCGTACGGTAAGGAGTTTGTAAGCACTTATCTTTCCCCCCCCCCCAACCCTTACCAACAGACAGTGGTCTGTTTTGATTTGCCTACCTCCCTGGGTGCCTTTCTCTGTAGACGCAAAATATGACATACTTTAAATGTAAAGTGCTCGCAAGCCATTTCTTTCTGCGCCTTTCTGAGGGAGCCAGGGGTCAGATTCACGAAGCAGTTACGCAAGCACATAAGAACGTGTACGTCTTTCCTCAATCTTTGACCTCTGGTTAAACTCTGGCTTTGGTTACATTTATTAATCTGTTTACAAGCATGAAAACTTCCCAATCAACTGTTGTTATTGTTATAAACAGCCTCCTGTGCTTCTAAGCTCATTAACTGTTTAATAATTGTAAACAAAGCTGCCAAAGATTTAGAAAAGATGTACAGGTTTGTAAGTGCTTGTGTATCAGCTTCGTGAATCTGGCCCCAGGTTCTGGCTCTGGTTTCCGGTAGGCAACAAGAACTCTGATTGATGACCCCAACTAATATAGCACTATCAGTATGGATAGCTTTAACGAGCCGACAGGGCTCCCCCATAGAAAGAGTTACAATATATATACAAATGGAAACAGAGAGGACACTAACTTATAGACCTGTATCATGGACAATTAAAGTAAAATCAGAGAAAATTAGTTAAAACTAAATGTGTAGAATATCTAGAAACAATGACATATTATGGACAGAATGTGCCCATTGAATAGGAAGGCCCTGTGAAATAAATCCTCTTATCTTTTACAACTGAGTCACAAAGATCATATAGGAAAGAAATGGTTGGGTTGACTATAGATATCTAGACCTAAGAAATGCTTTAGACAGTTCCACTCAATAGGTTGTACTGGAAGGTAGAAAATAAGAGGAGGGAAGACAGCTCCCTATAAGGGTTAAGCATAGCAATTCATTCACACTCCTTACAAATTTGCTCTCATTTCAATTTAATTTACCAAGAACAAGATGCACTGTAGATAGAGGAAATCTTAATCTTTGATGGGTAAAGTGGTCTGAAAACATGCAAGAGACCGTAGTGCAATATTCAAAATTAGTCATGAGGATGGTCAGTTACAGAGTATGCTCTCTATATCTCCCTTCATAAACAACTAAGCTCGAATTAGCAACTCTTCTATAAGGTTTTAAGAACATAGTATAATCATATGGTCGTACAAGACTTATGCATATATGCAATATCACCTTTGGCACAGAAAGGAAAACTCTCTTATTACTCACCTAGAGCTCTGGCCATGTAATGAGATGTGCTGAAGAAATAAATCGGGGTCATCATCAGCGTATATACAGCCAGTGAACATACATTTAAATACTTCTGGTGCAAGCTTGGTAATCAGAGTCTTGAAAATGTCTATTGGTTGATACCTGAAACAGAGTTTGTTAAACTATTATTGGAATTTGCTGCTAATCTCTACACCTTATTAAAACAAACACATGAAACTGAACCTTTTCAGGTGCATAATAGATTATCAGAAGTGAAATTAATACCTACTTTTAATACAATAATACACTTTTGTTTTACAGAGAATGACTAAAAAAACCAGCGTTGAATGTAATGAACACCATTTTCTTGGCGAGTCCTGGAGGCTACCCAGAGCTTACTAGGCTGATATGCTAATGTCAGACTTTGGCATCAGTCATGTGTATGGAGTTCTTATGGGCCTACTGGGGACCACGAGCCAGAACCTGGTCCCCTCTAGAGGCAAGGGAAGCAATGGCCTATAGAAACCCCCGTGTAATTGGAAGCATTCTATGTCTGCCATCGACCGGATCAGGCGAACCCGAACCCGACACCAGTGGCCTACCACGACAAGAGGAATCCCAAGCCGTGGTACGACCTTTCCGGGAAGACTCACCATGGGACCCCTGGAAAACCAACAAGACCGACATCGGACGACAAGCAGACGACGCAGCCTGGATAAACTGCGCCACGGCTGATTCCTCAAACAGAAGACGACAAAAAGGCGACAACAGCCTAAGAGCCACAGCCCAAGCAGATTCCACGGAGGAACCCCAGCACGGCCTGCCGACACGCGAGAAAGGAAGCATAAAGCAGGGAAGTCGTATCCCACAATATTCGCGCGAAATGCTTCAACAAGGCAGCCGACGAACGCGCAGCCGAGGACAAGGCGCCGGACCCCGGGACGAACCCAAGCGTCCTCACATCCACCATGAGCCAATCCGAGGACAGATCCAGGAAGAAAAAAAAAAAAAATGCAAGGCCGAAGCCAAAAGGCCCCGGGCGTGCAAGTCCTCCGCCACGAGTGCCGCCGAAAGGGAGGGAACCTGCACATGGAGCTGAACAACACCCACATCGCGGAGAAGGGCAGGGGCCAACAAACCCTCATTCAGGTACTCAAGATCGCCCCCCGGGAAAACGTGAATCACCGTGGAAGCTTCCCGCCACTCCAGCATGCAGGAACGACAGAAGGAATTCCATGAATCCAGAACAAACAAGGGGCAGTCCGCTAGCCAAGAAGACTCCAGAACCTCGTAACGGAACCAAAAAGGGAACGAAGTCCCAAACCTGAATTCGGATGGATCCATTTCCGAGGCATAATCTGGGTCACGCAGGACGTACGCTGCAAGGGCTGCCCGCACCACACCAGGTTAGATGCGATAAGCCGAAAACCTCCGGAAAGACGGAACTGACGCACTCGGGGAAACACGGAACCGAACCCGGGGAGGGGCCGACACCAAATCCAACTTGAATGCAGAGGGGGGAAAAGAAAACCCCACTCCTTATAACAACAAGCCCGGCTCAGAGGGAAGAAAAACCCAGGCGGGGTCCAGCAGGGCCCCAAGCCTCCCAAGTCAGCTCCTCCCCAGCCCCGAGGTCCTTCACAGCAGGACCCGGGGCCGAGTCCTCTCTCCAAGCACCGACCTCACAAGACAGGGACGGAGCAGCCGTAGAAGCCGGAAGAAAGGGGGCCCACTGGTCAGACCCAGAAGCTTCGGCTGGGAGACAAGACTCTAAAGCCTCCGTCGCCAGAGAGGAAGGATGAGGAGGTGCGGACTGAACCAGGATTGATGCGACCTCCACCCACAAGTCTGGGTCTCGAAAAGCAAATCGGGGCAGCCCCGGGGCATCCGGGTGAGCAACCAACCAAGTGTGTTGCAAAAGACGAAACCTAGCTTCTAACGCACACTGCCGCCTGTACCCAAATTGAATCATCAGAGGATTGGGTAAATTGAGTCACAAGCAAGCAGCAACACTCACAGGACTCAGGGTTGAAAGTATCACCGACCCAACAGGCAGCGTGGCGGAGGCAAAAACAATGAGTCACCCCAAGACAAGGGGACCGAGCAACCCTCAAACTCACACAAATCGAGTGGGGACTCCGGGGTCACATCCATCGGACCCACATATCCCCTAGGGGTTTCCCAGGGTCCTGAGCGTTTACTTTAAGAGGACTCACGCTCAGGTAGTCCCAGGCAGGGTGCAGCTAACCAGCACCCAAAACTACCAAGCAAACCTCTATAGCTGAACCCCAGGGACGTATACACTCACGGGGACCTAGCAGGGGGCGCCACCGAGGAGAACTGTGGAAGGGCAAACACTAGTGGAATAATAGGGCAGAACCCCCCACAATGCAAAAAGAAAAAGAAAAAGAAAACCCCGCAAGAGGACAGTCATCCGAAGGAACAGAGCCGGCCGCTATGTCAGGAATACAAAGCTGCACAGCACCTACAACTTGAACAGATACAGACAACACCCTATGAACGGAAAAGAAATGGCTGAAAAACCACCAGGAGACTTCATACTGTCGCCGAGACAAAGACAGCAGATGGGACACCATCAAGGAAGCCACCTGATCACCACACAAGTGGCGATACACCTACATCAGAAAAACCAGATGCGAGCAGAAGAGTAAGTCGAACCAGTGAGGTACCTCACTGGCCTGACCTGCTGAAAGAGGTGGAGTCACAGAAAGACTCTCGGGTTCAGACATATATATATGCCAAAGAGTGCTGGGAAGACGGGACACCACGAGCGTAGCTCTCATCCTGTCACTACACTTACGTAATTACACTTAGATAATTACTGAGTTTATGTAAATACACTCCGTAAAATAAAATGTAAATAAAATTACATTTTATATAATACACAGCACAGAGTATAATGAAATGCATCTTTCTGAGTTGTACCTCAGTGGCTGCTCTAAAATTGTCACTGATATGTGTCAGGACACAATGACAATGCCTGGCTTCAGGTGATAATCTTAGCATACAAAGGTTTTTTTCTTTGCATACACCATCTTTACTTGCCACCTTGCATGGCAGAGAAGCTCACTGGAATTGCAAATCAATCCACTACCTAGATGAGCCATTCTATTATAAAAAATCACAAAACAATCAACCATTCTACAAATTTTGCTTTGGTAACCATTAATTTATACAATAACTATGAAAAACATAATTCCCCACTAAACTAGCACAACAGAAACCAGAAAAATGTAGCCAAAAAGCTATCAAGGAGCAAATGGATTCTTTTAACTTCATGGAAAATACTACTCATCATTGTTACCTACTAAATGTGTAACACTGCTAACAATAATACTTGTGGAGGAGTTCAAATATTTTCATACTCTTGCAGCATGGCCTGGAGCTGGTCTTCCCTGGTGCTCTAGTAATCTGACTTAGGAATGTCCCTCTAATGAGGTCATTACATAATTTTCCTTTCAATTAATTTAAATTATATACAGCTACCAATTTGAAATGTATATCAAAGACTGTAATTGTAAAAGATTACCTAATTTTGCAAGCATACTGATAGTATAAGTTCTCGAAACATATAATGAAAATGTTCAAGTTAAAAAAAAAAAAAATTACTCATTAAAACTGAAGCATAACTCACGCTTGGAATATTGACTGGACAGGAACAGTTGGAGGAATTTTGGGAAGTGTGGCAATTCCAGGGGGTGGAGGGTGCTCACTGTGAGATCTGCTTATTCTGGCTCCTTCTTCATCAAGGGTCACGACAGCTGGCTGGGGCTTCCTCGTTTCAGAAGACTGTGGGGAAGTCTGAATAGTAATTTTTATCATTTCGGGAGATTTTTCCGAATTTCCCCGAAGAAGAGAAACTGCTCCAGAATGTGAGCTTCCAGGGAATGGCATAGTGCTTACTTGTGGTGTTATTACAGCAGGAGACATGCTTATTCCAATTTGTGCAAGTCCAGGTGTTGAAAAACTGTTCTTGCTTTCTGTCATACTAGAGGTAATAGGAACAGAAACCAAAGAATTTCCAATATTTATTACCGATGCACCAGATGTACTAATTGCTAGTCCTTGCTCTTGAGAGACTGGGTGGTTTAGTGGAGAGTTTACTGGGGATGAACTGGAAACAGGCTGACTTGAGGAGCCATCATAATCTGTGGAGAAATAATCCAAGGTGAATGATGACTGATAATGTTAATTTATAGATAACTTGAGAGGTGTATGACTTTAGACACCAAATAAGGACCAACACCTGACAATGCTGAATGAAAGAACATTTAAATTTTTGTTTCACTGAAGGGTAGAGGAGCAGACTAGAGCTCTCCTGAAAAAACCAGCATTGAATGTAATGAAACACTATTTTCTGGGTGAGAACCGAAGGCTCCCCGGAGCTTTACCAGGCTGATATGCTAATGTCAGGCTTTGGTATCAGTCATGTGTATGGAGTTCTAAGGCCTACCAGGGACCACGGCCAGAACCTGGCCCCCTCAGAGAGGCAAGGGGAGCAATGGCCTATAGAAACCCCCGTGTGGTTGGAAGCATTCTATGTCTGCCATCGACCGGGTCAAGCATCCAGAAAGGTAAGCATTCCAAAACAAACCCCTATTCTGGTGAAAATTGCTACCTAAAGCCGAACTAGTGGACAGAACTCCTTAACAGAAAACAAGCAAATTAGTATGACGTCACATGTCACCGTGCTGCTGTCTGCACAGCTCCCCCCTCCCCGGGAGGGGGAAGGGGGAGCCCCAGACCTCCCACGCCAGCTATCCACCCATCAGTTCTGAGGCTGGATGTCAAAACACGCGAAAAACTGCCGACCGGAGGGAGGGAGGGTTGCCGGGGAGCCTCCGGGTCTCACCCAGAAAATGGCGTTTCATTACATTCAACGCTGGTTTTCTGGGGGGAGCCCCGTCACCTCCCCGGAGCTAACTACCCACAGAGGAAGGTCAAAGGGATGGAACCGGGAGGCGGACACCACGCACCCCCCACGGAAGCGAGACAACCGGCAGCAAACACCAACCCAAGGCGCCACAGCCCCGAAAAGGCCCGGGAACAACACGAGAACGAGCAGCAAGGCCCCCGTACGAACACCAAACATCCATGCCCGAAAGACTGCTAGGACACGTCGCCCAGACGGCAGCGAGAGCAGCAAAGCCACGAACGCCACGGGCATGAGGGAAGAACACAGGCAGCTATGTCGCAAGAACACGGCCGACAACCCGGGACACCATCACCCGCGAACCGGGAACAACAGAACCGGATCAACGCAAAATGCGCTCCGGACACAGACGCTGTGGCACGCAAACAACAGCGGAGGGCCGCCACTGAACACAAAACATGACACACCCCCGGCCCGACCAACGAAGCATTAACAAACCATGGACCCCTCCAGAACGCAGCAGCCCCACCCCACGCCAGAAAAGATGGAGACTGCTGCCACCGAACAACCAAAACGCTAAAACCGAAGGAGCAAGAAAACTTAGCGACCCGACCCCCAGAGGCAAATGCCAAAAGGAAAAAAGCCGACGAAAAAAACAAACCGGAACCGAAGGGGCACTACCAACCGAGGAGAAGACAGAGCACGCTGACCAGAGACCAGGATGGTGCAAGCGGCGCACGAACAGGCCGGAGGTGAAACGACTCACAAGACAGCTTACTAACGGTGCAGAAGCAACACCAAGACCGAAAGCAAGCCAAAGCGGCTCCGCCAGCGCCGCATGAAAAGAGGCGACAGTATGTGGCAAGACGACGGCCCAAAACCCCCACCAGAAAACCAAGCCGACGCTAACAAGACTAACCACCAAAGAAGGGACAGGAAAAGGAAGGACCGCCAAAATACCCCATACTGCCGCCAAGAGAAGGATGCAGGTGGGACACCTACCACGAAGCCACCTGACCACCAACCGGAGGCGAGACCACAAGGCAGAACGTAAGCAGCCCCGACAAGGCCCCTCCGAGCCCAGGAAAAGGCGGAGTCGCAAGAAGATCTCGGGCGCGACCACCGAAACCCAGGCGGCACAAGGAGATGGAACGTCTGCCGAACAGAAAAACTCCCCAAAGCAAGCAAGCAAGCCCACCAGGAGTTCAGAAACGACAGGTCCGACGCGAGACATCGCAAGACCCCGAAAAACCTACCGGCAGGGCAAGCTAGGAAACCAAAGAAGGCGGAAGGGTTGCCGCCAGAAACAGTACCCGAACCAAGGGGTACGAGCAACTGCAACAAACAGAGACAAAGAAGCACACCACAGGACACAGGCTGAAAAAACGCTCAAGAAGCCCAGGAACACACGCAGAACACCCCTGCGGCAGAGGAGGAAACAAGGGAACGCACAAGGAAATGAAGCGGTGGAAACCGACCACGCCCCAACATAGCAGCAAGTGCAGTTCAAATCAGTTGAAGTGGAATGCTGAGCTTAGGTGCACATTCTCTCAGAACCCATGGTGAAACTCCATCTGGACCAACTGCTTTGTTCTTATTTAGCTCCTTCAGCATTTTTTCCACTTTGTCTCTAGACACTTCTATGTACTCTATGTTGTTCTCTGGAATACTTATTGTATCTGGTTCCCTGAAGATTTCATTTTGTACAAACACACTTTGAAACTTTTCATTTAATCTTTCACACATTTCCTTTTCATTTTCTGTGAATCTATTTCCCATTTTCAACCTCTGAATATTATCCTTTACCTGCAATTTGTTGTTTATGAATTTATAGAATAGACCTGGTTCTGTTTTACATTTGTCTGCAATCCCTTTTTCAAAATGTCTTTCTGCCTCTCTCCTCACTGCCGTGTAGTTGTTTCTCGCATCTTTGTATTGCTGGTATGTTTAGGGGTTTGGCCTCTTCCTGTATTGATTCCAATTTTGTGTCTTTTGGTCTCTGGCCCTCTCGCAATTTCTGTTGAACCAATCCTGTTTCCTAGTTCTGCATCTCTGTTTTGGTATAAATTTTTTTTGTGCCTTTATCATATATTTCACAAAACTTGACATACATCTCATTCACTTCCTTGCCTAGCAACAAGTCTGTCCAATTATACTCACTAAAAAAATTTCTAAGGTTGCCATAATGTCCTCTCCTAAAGTCAGGTTTTTCAATTGCATCTACCTTCATATTTTCTTCCAGATTATAACGCATTGCATACTTTATTCCCAAAAAGACATGGTCACTTTTACCCAAGGGAGGAAGGTACTGAATGTCAAATATTTCTTCCTCCTTCCTGGTAAATATCAAATCTAGCATGGAGGGAACGTCCCCTTCCCTCATCCACGTAGCTTGTTTAACATGATACAAGAATGTTTCCAGGATGAGCTCTACAAATTTACAGGTCCCAAAATCTTCTGTTTTAGCTTCATATGCTTCCCAGTCTATGGATTTCAAGTTGAAGTCGCTGACTATCAACAATCGTGAACCATCGTTATCCGCTCTCGCTATGATCTCTCTCATTATTGTTATAAGACCTTCTCGTTTACTATCTAGCTCCTCCTTTGACCATGTGCTGCTTGGCAGTGGACTATATGCATTTATGATCATTAGTTTATCATCCTCATGGCAGATCTCTAGTGCTATTATGTCAACTTCTTGTGGATTGGCAGTCATTATTTCCTTCACCTTTAGGTGTTCTTTCACCAGCACAGCAACGCCACCGCCTTTCCTAATTTTTCTGTCCCATCTCCAAATTGAGTAGCCCCTTGGGAATATGACCTCATAATAACATCTTCAAGTTTTATCTCCGTGAGTGCAACAATGTCTGGTGTCTGCAACTGTATTACATCACTTAACTCCAGTATCTTCGATCTTACTCCATCTATGTTGGTGTATGCAATCTTCAGGAACTTGTTTCCCCTCTTCTTATTTTTCACTCCCCCTCTCTCTAATGATTTTGTTGGTTTGCTTTTATGTACCACTTTACTGGTCTGCCTACCCCTATCACTTTGTAGAAAAAGAATTGATTTCTTCTTGATTCCTGCTCTCATTTAAACGTTTTGCCTCGGCGAGGTTCAGTTTCAGCTTCTCTCTATCTTCTTTTGAAAGATCTCGTCTTAACGACCACACTTTCCCATCCTCATCACTTTGTAATTTTCTAGCATTCCTTAGTACTTCTTCCATCTGTTTGGCACCATTTAGGGTGATCCTCAAAGGTCGATCTTTCCCTTTTACATATCTGCCTATTCTCCTGTAGTCGCACACATTCTCTATGGTTGTAAGACCTTCCACGAGGCCAACAATTTTATCTACTACTTTTGCTTCTTCTACAGATCTTTCTGACCTAGATGTTATCTCCTTTTCTTTGCAGCCAAAAATTATCAGGGACTTACTCTGATCAACTGTGTTTTGCACCAACTTTGGGTTAGATGCCAATTCTTTTCTCACTTCCAGCCTAATGTTTGTTTTATCTTGGTTGCTGCAGTGTTTGACTTCCTTTACTGCTTCTTCAATTTGTTCCTTCTCCTTGGCCACTTGTGCATAGGTGAGTTGCATATCTTTCTTGCACTGTTCTATTCCCTGAGTAACTTCCTCCATCTGTGCTGACAAAAGCTGTTTCTCCCGTTGAATTTCCTTACTTAACCTATTGTAGTCATTTATGTTTAAATTTACTTTAACTTCTTCCAAAGACATTTTTAAGAGTTTATTTTCTTCTTCCATGGCTTTGCAATTTGTTTCCAATTGATTCTTATCCTTGCACAAGTCTTTCACTAAACTCTCAAGTGCTGCTTGAAACCTGCTTGTTTCAAGCCAGTGTTTGAACCCAAGGGTTTTCCGGTAGCTCCGCCTCATGGAGCGTGCTCCTCAAGCTTCATGCTCTCCTCCGGCTAAGGGATTTCTGCTCTTTTGGTACTGGTGGTAGGTTTGTTAGTTTGCAGCTGTCTCCTCCTTTTCTGGCAAAGAATGAGGCTGCTACTTTCCGGATGGGTCCTGGGGTTGCTGATGCTTGGTTGGTCAGGCCGGGGGTGCATCATGTGTTGTGTCCGGTTGCGGCTTTCCGCAGTAACCTGCGTGCCACGGCCTCGGGGGCAGGGAACACACTTTGGGTTGACCCGGTTTCCTTTCTTCCCTGTTCCTGGGTTAGGGTCTCCCAGATTGTTTGCAGCTATTCGGTTCAGTCAGCCTGCGGTCTATCCTCGTGCCCATGATGTTCGTAAGTTTGCTGCGCTGGCTGCTGTCTTCGGTAACATGTCTTGGGCTGACATTCGGGCACAGGGTTTTTGGAGGTCGAACAGGGTCTTGGCCGCTTGCTACCTTGTCAACATTCCTGGGCCTAATCAGGCCTGCGTCACATTGGGTCGTCAGTTGCGGCAGTTGTCTCGACTTCGAGTTGAGGTTGGTGCCGACCACCTCCCAGGTAAGTCCTCCATGTTTTTGTCTTTGGGTAAGTAGCTCCAGGGAGTCGACAGGGCTCTCCCCCCCAAAAAATTTCTGGGGGCGAACAAATTTTCCTAATTTTCATATGATCATGGGGAACAAATGTGTTTCCTTCCAACACAGTTTCCTATCAAAATGACAAGGATTTTTGCCAAAATATGATAAAATCGTGAATAAAATCTTCTGTAAATCATTACACATCTGAAACAATTTTTATAATTAGGCAGTAGCTATGGTCAGTGTTTGAAATGTTTAAGAGGTTTTATACATGGCCAATCTCAAAATTTCTGTGATGGAAATAATTTTAAGAAATACTACTGTACAGTGGACCCCCAATTCGGTGAACCTTGGTTCAACAAATCTCTGGTTAGGATGTACACTTTTCAGGCTGGATTTACTCACCCGATTCAACAAATTCTGGTTCGCTGAAGCAGGGGATGTGCAGATTTGCTTTGGATAGAGGGAGATAATTCACAGACTGGTGGAAAAGTTCTCCTATACACATACTACCAGGCTAGACAAACTGGGTGTAGACAGTCAAGTTAGACAAACTGGGTGTAGACAGTCAGGCTAGACAAACTGAATGTAGACATACTAGATATTGTCAGTCTAGACAAAATGGGTGGAGATAATCAGGCACGATATTGTCAGGCTAAACAAACTTACTGCTGGGTGAACAGAGGCTACAGTTAAGGATTGGTGCCAAGTAAATTCTCCCCTGGCCAGGACATGAACCCAGGCCAAAGGGCTCGCAAAATGCCAGGCGAGTGTGTTACCACTTCACCACGGGGACTGCCTGATGGATAGTGCCTTCCTGCTAGTGTAGTGACTGTGACAAGACAGTCATTAAACTAATGACGCCCAAACCCTCACTGCCTTTATCCCTCCCTCAATGCCTCTATCCATCTCTAATTGCCTCTATCCCTCCCTTACTTCCTTCTCCCCCTCACTGCTCCTACACTGCGTTCATCCTGCTTCTATCTTCACCTCACTAATTCGGCCTCTACCTCTTGCTATCCATCCCTCACTCATGTGGGTATTGAGAGTTGTGGGGATGGCAATGTTTGTTAACAGTTGGTGGCCCCCTTTGTGACCAAGTCACACACAAGGTTTTTATAATCACAAATGGTAACTCAAGAGGATTCAATGAAAATATTGTATACAGTATGCCTTTTCTGAAGTGTATACCAATTCATAGCTGCACAGTTAAATAGTAGTATATAATAATGAATTATTCTTGTTATATATTACTAAAATGTGCATTACATAAATGCTTCCTGAAGGTATCACCTGTTGCAACGAATCCCTCACTCCAACAAATCAGGGTGGGTCCCAAATAGTTCGCCGAATCGAGGGAGCACTGTGCACACAAACATTTAATGATGATCAGTTGCTAAAGAGTGTAGACATGACTTTTGCTGTACCACTCTACTGTATAATGGACAGTGGTATTAAATGTTATGTGCAATCTTAATGTAATAGTTATAGTGAGACAAGAAATCACAATTAAAATAATTTAATTATACTTTATAATCCATATAAAATATTACCTTTTAATTTGTATCCATCTCTATATTTGTTGATATCTTAATTCCTCTAATACTTCCCTTTCCTTGAGTGTGTGGCATCATGTACCACCTTCTCGTGACATTGCTGCCATATACAGTAAAATGTTAACGTTTTGTTTAAAAGTAGAGCCTGCAAGATCTCATTATCTAATTTATCACTGCACACTGCTTTACCCCTTTAGTTTAAACCTTCAACCCACTAAAGAAGGGAATGAAAATAGGTTAGCAAATAACCAGACAGGAAAACAAAAGTTCCATTTTTATATAAGATAACTATTAACTATCTGAGAGCATGTATTGCATTCTGCATTAAAAATACATATGAATCCAAAGGCCTATTATTTAAAAGTTTATATACTAACCATCTCCAAACATTTGTGAAGCAGCAGTTGGATCTAAAGTGCTTACACTCTCAATGCGTAAAAACCCTGGAATTTCGGAATCTGAAAAAAGAAAAAGAAAAATAAGCAATGTCACGCCTTTCACTTACAGTATTTACGCTTCAATTCATGCAAACACAACTACTATAATATAACATTTTCATCCTGCAGCATCACTGTTTCAAACTGAACAAGTGTTGCCCTTTTTTCTAAACCAATATGGTCTGGTCATCTCTATCATTTTCACCTAGAGAAGCATGTGTATACAGTATGCCCAAGGCTAAAATGACCAAATTTTATGCATAATAATGCATTAAGTAAATATTAAAACTCACCGGTCTTCTCCTTCCCTGCTGAACACCATGAAAGGAGATGACAATATAATATTAGATATGTGAAGAACAAAAATAGTTTATTTTACACAATTCAACAAACATCCCAAAACTTTTACATACATACATACATACATACATAATATATATATATATATATATATATATATATATATACACACACACACACACACACACACGGGGCCTCGTAGCCTGGTGGATAGCGCGCAGGACTCGTAATTCTGTGGCGCGGGTTCGATTCCCGCACGAGGCAGAAACAAATGGGCAAAGTTTCTTTCACCCTGAATGCCCCTGTTACCTAGCAGTAAATAGGTACCTGGGAGTTAGTCAGCTGTCACGGGCTGCTTCCTGGGGTGTGTGTGTGTGGTGTGAGAGAGAAAAAAAAAAAAAAAAAAAAAAAAAAGTAGTTAAGTGTAGTTAGTAAACAGTTGATTGACAGTTGAGAGGCGGGCCGAAAGAGCAAAGCTCATCCCCCGCAAACACAACTAGGTGAATACTAGGTGAATACACACACACACACACACACACACATATATATATATAATGTAATCAAACGCCATTTTCTGGGTATTTCACCCACACCAACCAGTCATCGACGTAGGCCAGAACCCGAACCCCTAGCAGAAGTAGATGGGTCATGACGACCCAGGTAAGCCACGTGAAAATGCTTGGCGCTAGTTTCAGGCCAAAAGGCAACAAAAGCAATAAGCACGCTGCCCCATGACAAAATCTAACCAGAAATCCCAAACCCTGAACCCAGAATGAATTGTGACGTGCCAATATGTATCCCGGAGGTGCAGAGACACCATCCAAAACCCCGGCTCCAAAAGAAGCCGGATCTGGGACAGAGTGGTCATCTGAAGGGAGGGGCAAGGAATCCAGCGGTTCAGATGGGACAAATCCAAAATGAACCGAAGATCCTCACAGTCCTGTTTTGGTACTAGAAACAGGTGGGAAACCCACCTGAGGGACGAGGTCGTTTTGACCACGTCCAAGCGCACCCACTCCAAGATGACCTGACAGAGCAAAGGGTAAGAAGCCTGCTTCGCCAGCCCTCAATCCCTGGAAGGATGAGGAGTCGCCACTACCACAGCCACAGGCCAGAGGACACGACCCGAAACACCCACGAATTGTGGGACTAAGCGTGAGCAAACAGAGCCAGACACTTCCCCAGTCAATGGGGCAACCTGCGAAAGGGCTGACGCCCCCTTACCAAAAGCCAGCCGACAAGCAAAGTAAGCATTGCACCAAACAGACGACGCCGACTCTGAAGGAGGTACCGGCTCAGAAACAAAACTGGCACTAAGGGGGCCCACCTCGACCATAAGAACCCCAAGCCCTGGCACAACCCTTATGAGAGGTCCAAGAATGGCCACCCCAGAGAACCAACAAACCTGAAAGAGGACAACAACTAGACGATGCAGCCTGCAAAAACTGAGTCACAAAGCCATCCGTAAACAACAACGGACATAAAGACAACAAAAATCTAAGAGCTAGAGCACAAATGGATTCCAAGGAGAGAGTGAGGATGGCCTGACGACATGCGAGGCTAGTGGTAAAGAACAGAGACACTGCCTCTCGTAGTATCAGAGCAAACAGCTTCAACAGAGCAGCTGATGCCCTGGCGGCTGAGGCCAGCGCCCCATACAAAGGTCCGGCTCTCAATGCCTCTACATTCTCCCCAAATTAACTTGAGAAGGGAAAAGAAGCACAAGACTGAGGCTAAATACCCGCGGGTATGAAAATCCTCAGCTACCAAAGTAGCCGAAAGAGTGGGAACCTGCACGTGCAGCCGCAGAAAGCCAACATCCCGAGGAAGCACAGGGGCAAAAGGCATGCATTGAGGTGCTCAAAATCGCCCCCCAAGTAAACCTGCAAAATGGTAGCAGCCTCCTGCTATTCAAGCGTGTGGGTCTGACAAAACCCGTACCACGCTCCCTGAGAAAAGAAAGGGAAGCCTGCCAGCCAGGAAGACTCCAGAACCTCATAACACAGCCAATACGGGAAAGAAGAACCATACTCAAACGAGGATGAAGCCATCAGAGGCAAAATCCGAGTCTCACAGTAGGTAAGCTGCCGTAAAAGCCTACTGAACCTCCTTAGGCAGGATGTGAGAGGCAAAAAACGTCCGGAAAAAGGGAGCTGTGGAACCCAAGAGAACTTGGAAACAAACCCAGGGAGGAGCCAACCCCAAAATCAAACTCATACATGGAAGGGGGCTAAGAAAACCCCTCCCCCTGCAACAACAAACCCCATGACGAGGGAACCAAAACCCAAGTGGGATCACAGGAAGGTCTAAGCCCCCCCCAGTGCGACTCCTCCCAAGCCCCGGGGCAAAGTCATCCTTTATGCCCTCCACCCCTGAAGAAAAGGCAGAATCCAGGGGAAAGGCAGCAAAGAGGGGGGTCTGCTGGTAGGACCCAGAAGCCTCGATAGGAGGATCAGGCTTGAATGGGGCAGCCTCTGAATCTGCCTGAGCCCTATCAACAACTAAACTCTGCCCCAACTCCAAAACCCTCAGAAATTTGGGAGCCAGCAGCAGGGCATGCCCACCGTGGAAGGACCTGAAGGCGTGGACTGAACTAAGGTCAAAGCAACCAGAGGCCAGAGCCTCTGGTCGGTTGTTCTGGAGTTAACAACTGCTCCAGAGAGCTTCAGTTTTCAAACTGAAGAGTGGGCAGCCAGCACGGGGGTCCGGAGCTCCCCCTGGGGGAAGGTGCGTGTAATTACCTAAGTGTAGTTAAAGGATGAAAGCTACGCTCATAGTATTCCATTTACCCAGCACTCTTTAGTCATATAACGCTTTGAAACTACCGACAGTTTTGGCCTCCGCCACCTTCTCACTTAACTTGTTCCAACCGTCTACCACTCTGTTTGCGAAAGTGAATTTTCTTATATTTCTTCGGCATCTTTGTTCAGTTAGTTTAAATCTATGACCTCTTGTTCTTGAAGTTCCAGGTCTCAGGAAATCTTCCCTATCGATTTTATCAATTCCTGCTGTCACAACTATCACAACTGCAAGAAAAATGACAGGTTGGATAACAAGACCTTTTCACAATAGAGATGCTATACCGATGATGATACTTTTCAAGATGCTAGTGCTCTCTAGAGTGGAGTACAATGACAGCCCCTTTCAAAGCTGGAGAAATTGCTGACCTGAAGAGCATGCAGAGATCCTTTACTGCTAGAATCCACCCAGTAAAACATCTAAACTACTGGGAACGACTAAAGAGCCTAAATCTGTATTCTCTTGAGCGCAGGCGGGAGAGATACATAATAATCTATATGTGGAAAATATTAGAGGGGCTGGTCCCACACCTGCACACAGAAAAAACAGCACATGAGACCAGGAGGCATGGCAGGCGCGGGGGTCTGGGGCTCCCCCTTCCCCCTCCCGGGGAGGGGGAAGCTGCGTAGACATGCGGCGCGGCTCGTGTGACGTCATGCTTGTTAGTTCGTTTTCCTGGGGGAGTTCTGTCCACTCGTTTGTCGCTTTTTGTTGTTAACCAGAATAGAGGTTTGTTTTGTGGCGCTTACCTTTCTGGGTGCCTGTCCCGGTCGATGGCAGATATAGAATGCTCCAAATCACATTTGCATTTCTATGGGCCATTGCTCCCTGTGCCTCTCGGAGGGGGCCAGGTTCTGGCTCGTGGTCCCCGGTAGGCCTAGAACTCCACCCACATCGACTGATGCAAAATAGTTAGGGTATCCATATCAGCCATGGATAGTTCCGGGGAGCCGTAGGGGCTCCCCCTAGAAAATGTATTTTTAAGTTAATATTTTTTGGGGGTGAGTAACGGATTAATTCAAGTTACAATATTTCTTAGGGGAAAGTTTGTTTTTGTTGACGAATTTTTGGTGTATGACGCGTTTCTGAGAACGCATTAGGATCGTAAACGAAGGTACAGTACCACTGGATGTGCATACATACATTCTCCTAACATAATTATTTTTGAATTACATGAAATGAAACATTCATGCTGAGCCTCTCTGTAGATAAAGATAAAATATTTACATGGGTTTTGCACGAACAATGGGACACAAATGGAAACTTAGTACCCAAATGAGACATATTATAATTTTTTCAGTGTCAGTAGTTAACAAATGGAATGCTTAGGGAATTGATGTAGTTGAGGCAAACTCCATACACATGTTAGTTTCAAATGCAGATATAAAAGCCCAATAGGGAGGGGGGGGCGTGGGAGCCAATCCCAACTCAAATTCATATAGTGATGGAGGATACGAAAACCCCTGGCCCTGCAACAATAAACCCTGCCCAGGAGGCACAAGGGTCTATGCAGGACCAAAAGGAGCCCAAACACTCCACGTAATTATTACCTAAGTGTAGTTACAGGATGAGAGCTACGCTCGTGGTGTCCCGTCTCCCCAGCACTCCGTCATATAATGCTGTGAAATTACTGATGGTTTTGGCCTCCACCACCTTCTCACTTAACTTGTTCCAACTGTCTACCACTCTGTTTACAAAAGTGAATTTTTGTATATTTCTCTGGCAGCTTTGTTTCGTTAGTTTAAATCTATGACCTCTTGTTCTTGAAGTTCCGGGTCTCAGGAATTCTTCCCTATCAATTTTATCGATTCCTGCCCCGGCGGAATCCTAATCATCCGTAGAGCATGCTGGATAGCTCCAAACTCATGCACTGTACTGAATGCTTGATGAAACAGATCCAACTTAACAGCCTAGTGAGCGTTGGTCACCAAATCGGGGCAGCCTAGCAAGTGTTGGTCACAAAATCCCAGCCCAGAGCCAACACATTCATACACACTGATTTCCTGAGACCTGGAACTTTAAGAACAAGAGGTCATAGATATAAACTAGCTAAACACAGATGCCGAAGAAATATAAGAAAATTCACTTTCGCAAACAGAGTGGTAGATGGTTGGAACAAGTTAGGTGAGAAGGTGGTGGAGGCCAAGACCGTCAGTAGTTTCAAAGCGTTATATGACAAAGAGTGCTGGGAAGACGGGACACCACGAGTGTAGCTCTCATCCTGTAACTACACTTAGGTAATTACACTTAGGTAATTACACATCGAGCCAAGGAAAGTGTAAAGGAACTGAGCCTTGAAAACCTGAAGAGGAAATCAGTGAAGCAGCAGCTGATGAAGGGTGATTGGGTCCTGAACCTGATGGTAGTGGCAAATGAGGTGGAAACAGAAACAAGAACAACTCCCTGAAACCACACACTGCCCAGCAGGAAAACTACACTGGTAAAGTTCAGGCTTTTGCACAACTGCTTGACAAATGCCGAGTCACCTAGGGCCACCTGAACACTAGGACATGGTAACGCTGTAGCTGGCGCAAAGCTGTTGGAGGAAGGGGAAGTGATGGCAACCAAGAGTTTTGCAAGAGTTCTAATCTGGGATTAAACCAACTTGGATTTCTGACAGTTTACCAGGAACCTGAACCTGGTCAACTGAGAAATAACCAGAACCCTGGCTAGCAGACACATGGATTAATTGGGAGCCCAAATCAGCCAGTCATCATGGCAAGCCAGAACATGAACATGGTAAAAATACATGGAGCCAGATCCAAACTGAAGGGAAGGACACCCTGAGACGGTAAGCTTGATGGCCCACGACAAAACCCAACCAATCACTGAACCTTGGACATATGGGGACATGCCAATAAGCATCCTTGAGGTCCATAGAGAAACAACCAAGCTCCAATCTCTAACAAGAGGTGAACTGAGACCAGAGCGGTCATGCAGAAAGTGGGGACTGAGATGATCACATTTAACTCTGAAAGAGCGAGGATGAAGCAGAGCTCCAATGAGTCCCATCTCTCAACAGCGAAGAGATGAAAGACCCAACAAGGAGAAACCGGAGGCTCGACCATGCTGCAAGCCACCCACTCTGCAATGACCTAATGGAGGCCAAGGGAAGAGGCCCAGCCTGAAAGCCCTAACCTCAGAGTGGGGAGGGAGGGACCAACTAACTCCATCATTGAAGGCCTTGATAAATGATTAAAAAAATCCCACAAATCAAATTGACATAGAGGAATTCCTGAAATTGGCAACCTAAAGAACTAGAGAACAAGAGGTCATAGATTCAAGCTAAGAAAACAAAGGTGCCAATAACATTAGAACGTTTTCTTTTGCAATTAGTGGAGGCCAAAACTGTCAGTAGTTTCAAAGTGTTTTATCACAGAGTACTGGGATGATAGGACACCATGATCATAGCTCTCATCCTGTAACTACACTTAGACAATTACAAACCAGACACAAAACACACCCATGAAGCTAACTAAAATACAGAATGCCAAGCAAATGCCCCCCCACCTTCCTGCAGGACAAAGTCCAAGGATGGCCGACAATGAGCAGCTGTGGGACCAGCGCAGTTAGTTGATGACCTGAAAACTCTACAGTGAGACAGCTTATGACATCTAAATCAGCAACAGAACTGGCTTGAAAGGTTTGGGGAAGCCCGGGAGCTCCAGTTCCCCCTCCCTATCAGAAAAGGACAGTCCTAACGAGCTAGCAATAGTTTTGAGAGAGTCGATCATTTCTTTACATTGTTTATAAAGTTTGCTCGAGACTTTCGAGGCTCCAGTCTCTTTGCATCCAGCAATGTATTGGTTTGCAGTCTTTCTGGATATTTTCTTGGGTGGGTGGGTGGGGAGTAGTGGGGTGCCAGGTTCTGGCTCTGGTCAACAGAAAGCCAAACAGAACTCTGTGGCTGATGTGATGCAGTAACTGGGAGCCATCTCAGCGAGATGGGTTCTGGAAGCCCCTTGTGGCTTTCCCAGGAAATATACAACAAAATAACATCAGCATAAAGAAATGTGAACTATTAAGATGGAAATATGCACATTAGAAAAAAAAAATAACTTATATCTGTCCATGACTCCCTGCACCACCAAACAATACACCTTGAACCTTACCTTCTTCTGGTTGCATAACCTGATCTTCCTCATTTCCTACTTGAGAATGATGTTCAGACAGGTGATCAATCAACTCGGTGAAATTTCGAAATACATTCTTACAATGAAACGGACACACCAAGAAACTCAGCTGAAATTTAAAGACATCAAATCAAATTCACTTTTTATTGTGTTATGAGAATTTCAACAGTATTTGTGAACAAAACTACCACCATAACAAATGAAAAACTCACCTTCGGATGACAGCCTGTTAAATGAATACTAAAGTGTTCCCTGGATTTTGTCACAAACTTGCAGCCTGAAGCAATGCACTTGTAAGGTCCATGAGTAGCAATAATATGTTGAATCAAATCCAAATTGCTGATACTGCTGTAAGTACACCCTCTAACACAGCATGTAAAGAATCCTGTTCTTATTTTTCTTTTGGTTTGCTAAAATTAAAGAAACAAAAATTACATTAGAATAAGATGAAAGTGTTTATGTATAATATATAGTGCATAATGTACATATATAATGTACGAAGGGGGGGAGCCCCTTCGGCTCCCCGGACTCTGGGCTGATATGAATGTATTAGACCATGGCATCATTTAAAGCTAATGGAGTTCTTAGGCCTGCCGGGGACCACGAGCCAGAACCTGACTCCCTAAAGAAAGGCAAGAGGAGCAATGGCCTATAGAAACCCCCGTGTGGTTGGAAGCATTCTATGTCTGCCGTCGACCGGGTCAGGCACCCCAGAAAGGTAGGCGTCCCAAAACAAACCCCATCTGGTTAAAAAAAATTGCTACTGAAAGCCGAACAGTTGAACAGAACTCCCCAAACGAAAAATGAGCAAATGAGCATGACGTCACAATTATCACTGCGCTGCCGTCTGGGCAGCTCCTCCCGTCCCTGGGAGGGGAAAGAGGGAGTCCCAGACCCCACGCGCCAGCTATCCACCCCTAGTTCTGTGGCTGATGTGAGACCAGGTGAGCATGCAACTCAAGCTCCAGACTTTGTCCAGTGCTGTGCCTTGTGGAGTGTGAGCCAGGAGTACATTCACCCGTACTCTGGGCTGCATAAGCCTAGGGTTACCTTCCCTGGGTGCGCTGTAAGTACTGCCCGTGTTACTTGGGGTTCCCTTCCACAAGTTGTTTGGGACCTACCTCCACTGTGGTCTTTTGCTGCTCGATGACTGCCCGCCCATGGAGTCAGCTGGGGTGTTTCATGCACCCCCCATTTGCCTCTGGGTAGGAAGTAGCTTCGTCACTGGTAGGGGCATAAGGCAGTGTGCAGCCTGTTTTCACCATAATACAGCGGCCGGCTCTATTCCACCTGGTGACGTTGTACTCGTCCGGGTTTTTTCCTATCTTTTTGTTATATACCTGGTGGAGGGTTTGCAACGTGATGTTGTTGACCCTTGTAATTCTGTATTCTTTGTGGTCTTTCGCTAGGTTCCCATGTGTGTGTACACGTCCCAGGGGTTCACCAATTAGTAGTTCGCTTGGTAGTTTGGGGCACTAGTTAACAGTTACTTTCCTGAGCTTCCCTTAGCAGAGCATCTAAGGGCCCCTGGAACCCCCACTGGGGCTCAGTGGTCCAATAGATGCGTCCCCTGGGTCCCTTCTTGCGAGTTTGAGGGTTACTCTGTCCCCCTTGTCACAGGGTGACAATCACCAGTTCTGCCTACGTCTGTTGGGTCAATGACACCAATGCAGGTGGCATCGGCATTGCATGCACATTTTAGGTTGCTGCAGCACTCTAGGTTGGTTGCTCACCCAGATGCCCAGAGGCTGCCCTATTTTAGTTATAGGGACCCAGACTTGGGGGCCTTAGTAGTCTCAACTTTGGTTTCGTCTGCGCCCCATTGTCCTTCTCCTGCTGTTGTTTGTCCAGTTCCCCGCCCCTTCCCCTGCTTCCTGCTCTCAAGCGTCTGAGGATTTCAGAGTCGGGGCAGGGTTTAGTTGGTGGAGAGACTCGGGTAGTTTCAGGGGATGCCTCATCCAACGTGGCGACGGAGGCATTCGAGCCCGTTCCTCTGTTTGGTCTGACCACTGGGCCCCTTTTGTTCCAACTTTTCCAGCGGACTCTGCCTTTTCTTTTGAGGGTGAGGGTTTGGAGGATGGCTCAGCCCCGGGTCCTGGTGTGGAGGTTCCCGGGGCAGGAGAGGGGCTGACTCGGGGAAAAGGGGGCTTGGGCCAAGTAGGGCCCTGTTTGACCCTACTTGAGTTTTAAAAATGAATACTCTCTGAGTGGGGCTTCTTGTTGCAGGGGGTGGGGTTTTCATATCCCTCCTCCCACTAAGAGTTTGATATGGCGTCAACCCCTCCCTGGGTTCGGTTCTGGGTTCCCTTGGGTATTTCAGTTCCTTCTTTTCGGAGGTTTTCAGTCCCTCGCATCCTGCCCCATGAAGAATGGGAGGACATTGCGGCTTACCTCCTGCACGACCCGGATTATGTCTCAATAGCGGATCCTGCTTCTTTTGAATTCAGTTCTTTCTTACATTACTGGTGCATTATGAGGTTCCGGAGTCGTCCTGGTTAGCAGACTGTCCGGTCTTTTCGTTGGGGAAGTGGCATACGATCTGTCGATCTTGCATGCTTGAGTGGCGAGAGGCCCTTATGGTTGTTGAGGTTTACCTGGGGGGCTAGTTTGAACACCTCGATGCGTGTTTTTTCGCCCATGCCCTTCCTCGGGATGTCTGGTACGCTTCATAAGCAGGTTCTTCCCCTTTCGGCTGCCCTGGTTGCTGAGGACTCGCGCGCCCGTGGCCATTTGGCTTTGGTCTTGCAGTTCTTTCCTCTTTACGAGCTGTCTTGAGACTGGCTTGAGAAGGACGTGGAGGCACTCGGGGCAAATCCTGGGTCTGGTGCACTGATTTTGGCGGTATGGGCATCAGCTGTGCTCTTGAAGCTGTTTGTGCTGATCCTGTGGGAGGAGGTGTATCTGTTCTTTGCTTCTCGTCTCATGTGCCATCAGGCGGTGCTTGCTCGATCCTTGGAATCTGCTTGGGTCCTGGCTCTTAGGTTTTCTAAGCCTTTTTTTTTGTTTGTTTGCAGATTCTGCAGTGGTGCAGTTTCTGCAAGCGGTGGCTTCTAGTTGTCGTCCCATGTCAGACTTGTTGGTTCTCTGGGGGTGGGTGGGCCTGTGGGGGTCTACCCAGAAGGGTCGTGCCAGGGCTTGGGGTTCTTCCCGTCGTGATAGGTGAGTAATGCCAGTTTCGGAAGCGGCGCAGCCTTTGGAACTGACGACAACCTTTCGACTTGGTGATCGTGTTCTGCTCGTAAGTCAGCTTTTCGTAAGGGGCGTCGGCCCTTTCACGGTTCATCCCATTGATGGGGTGATAAGGAGGGGGGAATTGGGAAGCTCGCGCTGTTTGATCACGGCTGGCCCCACGATTCGTGGATGTTTTGGGTCGTTTCTTGCAGCCTGCAGTGGCATTGGATGGCCCCCTTCTCCCTTGGGGGGGTTCGGGGCTGGTTTCTTCTCCTGTGCTCTGTCAGGTTATCTTGGAGTGGGTACGCTTGGGTGTGGTCAAAATGTCCTCGTCCCTCAGATGAGTTTCTCGCCTGTTTCCAGTTCCGAAACAGGACTGTGCGGACCTGCGGTTCATGCTGAACTTGTCCAGTCTGAACCCCTGGGTCTTTTGCCCCTCCTTTCTGATGACTACTCTGTCCCAGGCCTGTCTTCTTATGGAGCCGCCGGGCATTTGGATGGTGTCCCTGGACCTCCGGGACGTGTACTGGCTTATCCTGATTCATCTGGGGTTCAGGGACTGGCTCGGTTTTGTTATGGGGCATCAGGCTTACCGCTTTTATTACCTTCCATTCGGCTTGAATCTGGCATCTCGCATTTTCCAATGCCTTATTATGGGTTGTGGTGGCCTGTCTGCATCTCTTAGGGGTCCGGGTTTAGGCCTCTTCAACAACTGGCTGGTGTGAGCTCCAAGCTGATCCATGTGTCTGCTCGCCATGGATTTGGTTCTTTTCCAACTCGAAGGGTTTGGGTTCCGGGTGAACTGGAGGAAGTCCCCTCTGGTTCCCTCTCAGGTTCGGTCTTAGACAAGTCTTGTGTGGGACTCTCGGACCGCTTTCCTATATCTCCCTCCAGAGGGTCTGCTGCAGCTGCGGTCCCGCCTTCGCCTGTTTCTGAGGGGGTTCCTGGGTCAGCTACAGAAGTGAAGTCCTAAAGGCCCTATGGAAGGTAACCCTGGAACCTAAGGGTAGTAATTACAGGGCACTTAGGGAAGGCAACCCTAAGTGCATGCAGCCCCAGTACTCTAATTTCACCTAGCCACTACACCACAAACAGCAGGATACACCACTAAGGCACAAATACTGCCAAGAAATTGAGGCCAGAGTCGACGACCGCCCCAGAGTGCATCAGCCTATGAACTGGAGGTGAGAGTAGCCGGCGCGGGGTGTGTGTGTGTTCCGGGTCATCCCTCTCCCTCCCGAGAAGGGGAGGGCTGCGCAGACAAGCGGCACAGCGGTGGTGTATGATGTTTGCTTGTTTCTTTGGGTTGGGAGTTCTGCCTCTCTATTCAGTCTTCAGTTGCAATTTTCTTACCAAGTGAGGTTTGTTTTGTTATGCCTACCTTTCTGGGTGCCTAACCCCGGTCGATGACAGACATGGAATGCTCCCAAGCACATGGGGGGTTTCCATAGGCCATTGCTCTCTGTGCCTCTCTGAGGGGGCCAGGTTCTGGCTCATGGACTCCAGTAGGCTGAACTCCAATTGACTGATGCCCCAGACTAATATTGTGTACATCAGTCCGATAACTCCAGGGAACCAGAGGAGCTCGCCACACAAAAACAGTATTGAACATAATGAAACGCCAATTTCTGGCCAAGCGCTGGTCACTCTCTGCAGCTAGTATCTCATAGTATGCCATATTACTAGGTTCCATCAGTCATGGAGTTTTATTGACCTAGCAGGGACTAGAGCCAGAACCAGGCTCCCTCATAAAGGTGCAAAGCAGACATTTGTGTGTTCAGTTATTCATTTAAGCCACCCACTAGAAAAGGCACCCAGAAAGTCAGCAAAACAAAAACCACTGCTGGCTTCAAATGAGACTGCAGCCGTGGAAACCAATTGCAGAACTTCCCAAACTAAGTAAACAAATTATTAAAATTTCACAAAACTAATACCAGCTTGTTTGCTCCACCTACCCCACTTGTCTGGGGAGAAAAGGGAGGCAGCCAGTGATCAGCCAGCTGCTTCACCCTCGGTTCTGTAATGTTCCAAACACCCCCCAAAGACCTGAAGCGAGGGAGGGTGTCAGTGAGCCACTGAGGCTCACCCAAAAATTGATGTTTCATCACATTCAATGCTGGTTTTCAGGGGGGAACCCTCTTGTGGCTCTTTGAAGCTAACTACCAATGGAGAAGAAAACAATGAGCATGTACATAGGAGGAGGGAGCACTGCAGGAACTAGGACCTCCAAAACCCCAAGCCTGAATATCAGCCCAGGATATATTCGTGAACACAACCTATAGAGCAGCATACAGTATTTCCGAATATCATGGGCACGAGGCCCATGATTAAGTCTAGCCAGCCATAGGCTGGCTAGACTTAATGACACTGTAGACAAACAGAAATGTGGACCTTGTAACAGAGGACCAAGGTGACAGGATCAGTCCACAAAGAATCCATCAAGGCAGCCCCCTTTGCAAGCCAAATGATACACTATCTCCTTAGAGTAAATTTCAAACATGTATTTATCACACTTAAAATATCCTTTACCATTGAGCGTATATTAGGTGGTGACCACTTGTTACAGAAAAAATATCAAATAGTCAAAGCACTGGCTAAATATCTCCAGTCGACCAACAAATTGGGCCACATTTATATCTGGCGCCCCCAACAGCCAAACACAGAAAACAACTACCTCGTCACAACACCAAAGACCAGTTGACGCCATGAAAACAACATCCCGCCCTACAGTGTGGCAAGTCTCCCTCTATCTTGAGGTTATCTTGAGATGATTTCGGGGCTTTTAGTGTCCCCGCGGCCCGTCTAACATACACTTCTGTTTTAGCCGCCGCTCTTCTATCTACAGCACAATGCAGCAAACACTTTTGAAGCTCTTATCATGCTCAACATATATGTGCCTCTCTACATTTGTACTGGTGAAGTCATCGGGAGGATAAACCCCCTTCATGCAAACTGCACCTACCATCAAGAAGAAGCAGCAGCTGCCAAATGATGCATTCTTCACCAGAAAAGGAGGAGCTGGATGCAGACAAGAAAACTGCCCACCAGGGCCAAATGAACAAAAGCCCCAGGGCATGGAGCTCTCCCACCTTACAGGTAGAAGCTTAAGAAAAAAAAAAAAAAAAAGCCACCCACCTTCAAGGAACCATCCTAGACCAAAGAGGACACCATAAACAGAGTGAAAGAAAGAAAAGAAACCGAGTGAAAGAAAGAAAAGAGAGAACACAGTCAAGAGATCAAGTAAGCTCGGGCAAAGCATTAGCAGGCCAGAGGTGAAACAATGCACAAGGCAGCTTGGGAAATGGAGCAGAGGTGGTATCGACCTCGAATGCAAGCTGCAGCGGCTCCACCAATGCCACACGATACGAGGCAACAGTATTCAGCAGAAAATGCAATCAAGAAAAAGCAAAGACAGAAATGAAAGAACCACCCACTCAGACACAAAAAAACAGCACAAAGAGAAAAGGAGTAGCAAAACAACCACCATGAAACCTCATACTAATGCCTCAAGGAGGATCATAAATGGAATATCATCAATGTAGCCACTCAATCACTATAGAGATGATGATAAATACACGTAAAAAATTCCAGATTGGTAGAGCAGAGGAGAAAATCAAACCAGCAAAGTACATTACTGGGCAGACCCCTAAATAGAAGCAGAGCCATGGAAAAATGCCTGGGTTTGAACACTGAATATGCAGCTCCTGAAACTAAGGCTGATCTGGTCGTGAATGAGCCAGAAGGACCACTCTCCCCCTTGTTGGATTCCAATCACACCGGACCAGGAAAAAAAAGCTACAAGGACCCCCAACTTGACCCAGTCCAGTCAACAGGCATCTACTGCAAGGGCCTCACAACTGGGGAACAGTGTTGCAGGCAAGGAATGTGCTGACATCAAGCCGACGTGAAGAGATACATGTCGAGACACCCAAATGTCCTGCAAAGCCACAGGAAGGAGATGGAAGGGATCAGGACAGAAAATCAGCAAGGAAGTTGGACACTACCCAAACATGAACAGCACGGAGAACCAAATCCCGAGATTCCAGCAGACAAGCTACATGCAGCGATCAACTCCAAAAGCAGGAACAGAAGCAAACCCCCACCAGTTGAGACAATGAATCACAGGAAACCAGTCTGTAGGAGCTGGATCACAGAGCCAGAGAAATGCACACATTCCAAATTGCATCCTACATAGCTGCAAACTCCAGAACCACACTATCTAGCCAAGGAAGGTGTGGAGACCAACAACCCTGGTTAGCCTGGTTAGTGCTGGTTCCAAATCCCAACTGAGAGCCGAGGTGTCTGTGAAGATGTTGAGCAAGGGCAGAGGATTGCACCAGGAAACTGAACCCCGAAAAGCCCAAAGAGGAACATGGTGAAGTAGCAACTGGGGGAGGGTTCATAGAGGTCTCACCCAACAGTCGCAACAGCAGCGAATGGGACTGCACCGGAGATACCAGAAGAGCCTCTGTAGGCAAACCCTGCCCAAATTTTTATACGAGGACAGCCAAGCTGAGGTTCCTGCACAGCTGGCCTAACATCTGTTGGGTCATCTGGGGCCAGCTCAGCACCAACGGGGTGGTACTGCAGTTGGGTCAAGGCCGCTAGAAGCAAGGAAAGGGATACCGACCTAGAGTCCCAAACAAGGCCCAGCCAAGTCCAAACCTGGGATGCAACCAACTGGAACTTCCATCAGCTCAGCAGAAACCTGAAGCAGGCAAGCTGGGCAAGAACCAGATCCCTGGATACCAGACACACAAGCCAGCTGAGAGCCCAAACCAGTCAGTCATCAAGGTAGGCTAGAACCCGAACACGAAGCAAACGAAGGTGGGGCAACATCATCCGAGCCAAAAGTTTCAGCGAGTGTTATGGTTATGACATTATAGCATGCCATTTGCTTGGAAAAAAATTCAACAAACATTGCTTCTATACAAGAATTAGGTTTTGTGGATATCTTTAATTATTTTCTAGTCAGAGACCAGGCCACAGGGATATTCATCCTTGAAACTACACCAAGGTCTGTCACAAGCCTAAGTTTCAAGTTTGTCACACATTTCAAGGATGTCTGTCACAAACATAAGTAGAGTTCTGGTACTGTTTATGTATTATGAAAATGTCTAAGACATGTTTTGCAAAAAAAATTTTTACTGAAACTTTTAGTATATAGGAGTACTGGAATGAAGCCCCAAGGAAAGGTAATCCTGATTAGTTGAAAAAACATTGTTCGTCTTTGCCTAGATATATTGGCATTTTCTACCAAGTACACGAGTAAGATGGCAGTTAAATTGCCACCTGGTGGTGCACTTGAGTACTAGGGACTAGCACATGGTTTATCAACATTGGGCAAACTACTACTATCCTGTTTCCATCTTTTCTCTCCTTAATCAAGATGTGTTGTTTGCTTGCTTCTCCTGTGCTTTCTGGTTTTTTTACTCGGTTTTGGGTCAATCTCGAATTGCCATGGTTTCTTTGCCTCTATGAACACATTAGATTCCTGTGTTAGGTAAACCTTCACAAGTCCAGGTGCCTGGTAGTTTCCTGGACATCTTTGTGGTACCAGTCAGTGTACTAGGAAGATACTAAGAGCCCACTCAGAAAAACAACCAAAAAGAGTTCAAACTAGATTCTCATGTCTCCAAGCAAGTTTTAAGTGATGATACTGTACTGAAAGAAACCAAGGAGAATATTTACTTCAATATTCTGACAAGCTCCGTAGGATAACACTCAAATAGTTCTTTAATAGTTCACATGTAAATATGCTATAAGAAACTATCTCCAAGTTCCAGAAAGCTGGAACAAGACCATAATTGCTGGAATATATAGGAATCTATTTAGTCTTGCTAAATCTTGATAAATTTTAATACTGTACTGTATTACTAACCTGGATATCTTTCAAAACAAATAATAGAAAAATGAAGATTAAGGAACAAAAGAATCTCTAGCTGCTGATATGAATGCTTCCTGTGAATACAGTATTCAGAGTTTGTAAACACATTCCAAATTAACCCTTAAACTGCATAACACATCAACAGCTGTAGTGAGTAACTGTCGCGGAATTGCACACCACAGCTATTGATGTGTTGGAGTACCGCACAAGATTTAAAAGTCCTGCGGCTACACAGGGATCACATCAGCTTCCTCAGGCCTATTGTAAACAGATGCCCCATTTTTTTTTTAAATTGTGGGCAACATTCCCGGGTGTGAGCGCCTCAGTACCGAGTGAGCAACTAAAACTGGCGCACGCAGTATGAGCTAACAGCACTGCTGTTCAGCTTGTGACCACAGCATCACCTAAAATTTAAAAAAAAAAAAAAGAAGTGTAACTGGTATTATTTAGCAATGATAATATTACAGAAGACCCCTGACTGATAAAAATGACCAGGATTCTGATAATAGCAGGATTGTTGTGATAATTAGTGCTGACTCCCTCCTGGGAGGGAGGGAGGTAGCTTCATCTGCTGACTGTATGGCTACCTGTTATTGTCAAGAATCACCATATCAGCTTAGTGGTTTGCTATGATGAACACAAATGTAGATACTTATATATAAAATGAGAATTATAGTGTAATAACAGCACAAACAATATGGTGGGAGGAGGAATCTTAGTGGGGGAGGGAAGGCAGCATTGGCAGACTGTGTTGTGACCTCTATTATTGTCTGAACTCACCATACCAGCTTTGTACAGTTATGGTGAACAAACCATGTAGATACTTATATATAATGTATGCATATAGTGTAATAACACCACAAACAGTATGGTTGAAGGAGGAATGTTAGTGCCTCTGGCCTTGAACGAGTGAAGGAGGGGAGGCAGCGTCGGCTGACTGTGTGTGGCGACCTCTGTTGCTATCTGAACTCACCATACCAGCTTAGTTGTACAGTTATGGTGAACAAAACATGTAGATACTTGTATATAATGTCTGTATATAGTGAATAAAAGCAAAAACAGTATGGTGGGAGGAAGAGTGTTGGCGAGTGATGTATTCACCTAGCTGTGCTTGTTGGGGTTGGGGTCGAGCTCTGCTCTTTCGGCCCACCTCTCAACTGTCAATCAATCTACTGTTACTAACTACTATTTTTTTTGTTTTTCACACACACACATACACACACACCCCCCCCAGGAAGCAGCCCGTAACAGCTGTAACTCCCAGGTACCTATTTAATGCTAGGTAACAAAGGGCATCAGGGTGAAAGAAACCCTGATGCCTATTGTTCCTCGCTGGCACAGGGAATCGAACCCGGGCTACAGGATTATGAGTCCTGCACATTGTTCACTCAGCTACCAGTGCCCTCAAGGGAGGGAGGGAGGGAAGGAGGTGGTATTTGCTGGCGGGTGTGTGGCAGTCACTCGTCGTCGGTATGACTTACCATACCAACTTAGTGGTTCGTTATGGTGAACAAAACATGCAGATACTTATATATAACCTGTGTATATAGTCTAATAACAGCAAACTATTTGTTTATTGTTTGATGAACATAATTAAATCACTAATATGCACATCATAATTTTGAGTAGATCAATGGTTCAAAAATTTTATTATATAAATATATCACATTACACACTATTGAATATTATTTCTGAAAAAAAGGAAAAATCAAAGACATTGAAATAATTATGTAATATTATCTTTGTGGCAACTCCCGCCTGACAGCTCTGGCGAGATTACCCACGTCCAACAATTGCCCTATCAATGCCTCAATTTTGCCAGACTTCCTAACCCTACTGCGGCCAAAATATGTCACCTACGATTTTTTTCCCGCGTGGTCAGGGAACACAAATGAACACTTTTATAAGAGGATTTTTTTTTATTTCTTGAACCTGGGTGTGTTGCAGGCTATAATCACAAGAGCAGCCCAGGGGTTAGAGGAGACTTTATTGAGTGAAACCTTACTTAATAGCAATAATAATTAGGTTTAATATCAAATAGCCTATCTATGAATGGCAGTAAAAGGAAGACATGACACCTTCGTATTTCCTACCCAGCTTGATGAAGCTCTGTCCATAAAAGAAAACACAGTATTGAAGGAGTGTTGCAGACACCAATCTCACAAGGAATACAGAGAAGACAGGGCTTTCACAACTTCTCTTTCAGTTTCTCTGGCTACAATATCTGATGAAAAGGTAGCCAAAATATATTTTTATTCAATAAATATATTTCTTTTTTACAAGTATTTTGTACTGTATTATAAAACCTGAGACCTATGATTATTATTATTATTATTATTATTATTATTATTATTATTATTATAGCCAACAGAACCATACCCTCTTTGTCCAGGACCACCTACCCTCTTGTACTCTTAACACCTCACTAGTGGAAGGCTACTGATAAATAACATAGCTTGATTTAAATAAATATACCTCTGAGGCTTACCAACACAGAGCTTTAAGTCATGGGAAAATTATCAAAAGAAATGCAGCAATACTGTGGCACAGTTCAAACATCTGCTTACAATATTCAATATAAAATAAATATTTAACAAAACGTTTTTCCAGAATGTTACTGCTCTTGCCAACCTACTACAGCCTACTATTATTAAATAACTTTTAACTCTCAAATTTACCCATTATATTGAGAGTAAGTCAACAATATTTGTAATCCTGCATTTTTATGCTACAAAATATATTTTTTCAGATGGGTGTACAGTATATATCTGTAACACACATTCTCATTTCCTATTTTGGCAGGCTTACTAACAATTGCTGTTACTATTTTTTTTTTTGCAAGACATGCATTAAATAAATATACTGAACATAAATTATCATTACAAATTTCCCATTTTTAGGGGGGTGCTGGCAAAGCATCAGCCCATATTGAAATAATGGGAACAATACTGTATAGTGAAATGATATGGATTTTATAAAAACTCAGCATTAAATGTAATGCAACGTCATTTTCTGGGTGAGTTCCAGAGACTCCCCAAAGCTATACCGGGCTGATATGTATGTATGTAATAGACTGTGAAATCAGTCAATTCAATTGGAGTTCTAGCCTACCGGGGACCACGAGCCAGAACCTGGGCCCCTCAGAGAGGCACGAGGAGCAATGGACTATAGAAACCCCATGTGGTTGGAAGCATTCTATGTCTACCATCTACCAGGTTAGGCACCCAGAAAGGTAAGCATCTCAAAACAAACTCCACCTGGTTAAAATTGCTACCAAAAACTGGACTATCAAGCAGAACTCCACAATCTGAAAAAAGCAAACAAGCATGACGTCACAACCAATGCCGTGCCGCTGTCTATACAGCTTCCCCCTCCACAAAAGGGGTAAGGAGATACACCAGACCCCCCTCACACTGCCATCCAACCCTAGTTCAGAGGCTGAATATCAAAATGCGAAAACCACTGACCCGAGGGAGGGAGGGAGGGTTGCCGGGGAGCCTCCGGCAATCACCAAGAAAATGGCATTTCATTACTGTACATTCAACGCTGGCTTTCTGTGGAGAGCCCCTCTGGCTCCCTCGGAGCTACCTAACCACAGAAAAAAGAAAAGAGAGACTTACCCAGGAGGCGGCCGCCACCACTCGCATCTCAACGAGAAGCTGAGACAACTGGCCACAACCAGCGACCCAAAGCGACACACACCCAACTAGGAGCTAGGAACATCAACGAGGTAACAGACGGCCAGGATCCTGTTCGACCTCGAAAATCCTTGCACCCGAATGTCAGCCCAAGACATTACTGTACCAAAAACAGCAGCTAAAGCAACAAATTTGTGAATGTCATGGCCACGAGGATAGATCGCAGGTTGGCCGGACCAAATAACCCTGTGGATGACCTGGGAAACCCGAGCCCAGGAAAACTGGGTCAACCCAAAGGACATCCCTGGTCCCAGAGGCCGTGGCGTGCAAACAATGGAGAGAGCCACAACCGGACACAACGCATGATGAACCCCCGGCTGAACAAACCAAGCATCAACCACCCAAGCACCCCTCCAGAAATCTACCGTCTCATTCTTTGCCAGAAAAGAAGGAGAGGGTTGCATACGAACAAACCTGTTACCAGGACTGAAAGAGCAAAAACTCCCTGCACTGGAGGAGAGCATGAAGCTCCCCAACCCAACCCCCCAGAGGCCAAGGCCAAAAAAAAAAAAAAAAGGGGGGGGGGAAAAAAAAAAAGAGCCTTGTCAAAACAATTCTGAACCAAAGGAGCCACCACAAACCTAGACGAGAGAAAACAGAGCACTCGGTCCAACGACCAGGACAACTCAGGCAGCTCACAAGCAGATCGGAGGTGAAACAACACATGAGACAGCTTGTGAAACAGAGCGGAAGTAACATCCACCCTGAATGCAAGCAGGAGCGGCTCAGCCAGCACCACTCGATACTAGGTGACAGTATTCGGCATAAAGTTACGGTCCTGAAACAACCAAGGGAGAAAGGACAAGATAACCCGACGAAACTGGAGCCAACCTCCGAAGAAACAAAGGGTAAGTAAAGGACTGCCAGGAGACTTCATACTGTCACTTAGACGAAACTCGTAGGTGGGACACCATCAAAGAGCCACCTAATCACCATACAAATAGACCCGCATCAGAAAAACCAGACACAAAGATCGGAGGAGAAGATCGAACAAGCTATGGACTGGATTGGACCGAGCTGCTGAAAAAGGAGGAGCAGAGGAAAAGTCCCCTTCTACCACAGTAGAGGTTTCACGACACTCAAGTGTGCTGATCTGACAGAACAAATGCCATGCCCCCAATGAATAGAAAGGACAGTCTGCTAATCAGGATGACTTCGATACCCTGTAATGCACCCAATATGGAAAAGTAGAACCGAGCTCAAATGAGGAAGGGTCCATTATCGAGGCAAAATCCAGGTCATGCAGGAGGTACACCGCAATGGCCTCCTGAACCTCCTTAGGCAAGATACAAGAAGCCGAAAACTTCCGGAAGAACAGGACCAAATAACCCAAGGGAACCAGGAACTGTAGACAGGGAGGAGCCGAACCCACATCAAATTCGTACAAGAAGGGGGGGGAGAGGGGAGAAGAAACCCCACCTTGTAACAACAAGCCCTACGTTAAGGGTACCAACACCTAAGTGGGCTCAAATGGGGCCCAAGCACCCCCAAGTCAACTCCTCCCCAGCCCTGGGATCTTCTACGCCAGGACCAAGGGCAGAGCTGTCCTCCAAACCCTCTGCTCCTAAAGAAAAGGCAGTCAACCGGAAAAGCTAGGAAAAGGAGGGGTCCACTGGTCATACTCCGAAGCCCCAGATGGAGTAGCAGGCTCAAATGCATCTATCGCCGAACCGGAATGGGCAGCCCATGAGACCGCCCGAGTCCTACCACCATCTACACCCTGCCCTGACTCCAAAACTCTCAGATGTTTGGAAGCCGGCAGCTTAGCAGGGCAAAGCCGAGGGAGGTGCAGACAAAACCCAAGTCGAAGCGACTAATGCCCCAAAGTCCGGGTCCCTATAACCAAAGTGGGGCAGCCACGAGGCTTCCGGAAAGGCATCCAATCTAGCGTGTTGCAGCAACCAAAACCATGCATGCAACGCTTATGCCGCCTGTACCCTATTACCAGTACCAGTGGACTGGGTGAATTGGAAACCCAGCAAAGGACACCACTCGCAGGACTCCCGAGTCGAAGGTGTCACAGACCCAAACAGGCAGAATGATGGAGGCAAAACTGGTAAATGTCACCCTGAGACAAGGGGGAACAGAGCAACCTTTTTATAATATAATAATAATAATTTTATTTAGGTAAGGTACATACATAAAGAGATTTTACAAAGTTTGTTGGCTTTATAGATAGAGCTAGTACATACAATGCCTAAAGCGACTATTATGCAAAGCGTTTCGGGCAGGAGACTTTTTACTTGCACAAGGCGAGATGGGACCCAGAGGACGCATCCATTGGACCAATGATTCCCAATGGGGTTTTCCAGGACCTTTAAGCTGACTGCTAAGGGAAGCCCAGGCAAGGTACTGCTAACTGGTTGGCCCAAACTACAGAGATATCAATTAAAGCTGAACCACTGCGCCGTGTACAATCACAGGAACCTAATGGAGAACTGCCAGATTAACATAGGAAGGGCAATAACCAAGGGGCAGACCCCCCCCCCACCAGGCAACAAACATAAAGAAAAAGAAAAACCCTGCAAAAGTACAACGTCTCCAGGAGGAACAGAACCAGCCGCTGTGTAATAGGTGACAAGCTGCACAGTACTATGCTTTCATGGACCGAAGGCAAGGTACAAATTCTACAAATTCCCAGCGAAAATACTACCTCCTACCCAAGATCAAACGGCAGAAATGAAAACTACAGATGACCCCCAAGGACGGGCAATCACCAAGCAGCAAAAGATCCCTACAGAGGTAGTTCCCAAATGACATGTAGAAGGCAACACCCAAGCCACAAGGGCAGTACTTACAGGGCATCTAGGGAAGGTGGCCCTAGGCGCATGCAGCCCCAGTACTCCGTGAATTACTCCTGGCTTGCACACCACTACACAGCAGACCACATCCGCAAAGGGACAGCAATGCGAGCCAGAGTCGAGCGACTGCCACACAACACATCGGTCTCAGAACTGGGGTGGGATGGTTAGCGCAAGGGGTCTGGGGCTCCCCTTTTCCCCTCCCAAGGAGGGGGGGAGCTGCGCAGACGGCTGTGCGGTGGCAATTGTAACGTCATGCTTGTTTTCAGATTGTGGAGTGCTGCTTGATAGTTCGGTTTTCAGTAGCAATTTTAACTAGATGGAGTTTGTTTTGAGATGCCTACCTTTCTGGGTGCCTAACCCAGTAAATGGCATACATAGAATGCTTCCAACCACATGGGGGTTTCTATGAGCCATTGCTCCTTGTGCCTCTCTGAGGGAGTCAGGTTCTGGCTCATGGTTCCCAGTAGGCTAGAACTCTAATCGAACTGACTGATGCCACGGTCTAATACACACATATCATACCGGTATAGCTCTGGGAAGCCGGAGGGGCTCTCCACAGAAAACACAATTTGTCTATTCTTTAAATTATTCACACTATATAGCATCATGGATGAACAAGCACCCCCTACACTCCTAGTGAATTGTCATATTCAAGATAAACAAATGTAAACTCCCCATTTACAAACCACTTTCATACAGTCTTGTTCCCTTCCACAACACATACCATACATTATTCACACTTGAATCCCTCTTCCTTACACCCACTCACATTTCTGACCATCATCCTTGACTTCCTCTTTTACATTCAATTTAACTTTAAAACACTCTCATCATCAATTAGTTCAACATGGTCAAATGATATTGGTATAGTCTTCTCAATCTTGCAATTTATCAATGTTTGCACACATCTCTCTCCATGACATTTTCATTCCTTAATCCATCTATTCTAATACCACACACATTTTACTTCTCAGATTGTAAATTTCTACTATTCTAATTTCCGGCAATACCATTGTGAGGTACTTTTTCTAACCAGGACATTCAATGCACCAGCCACTTTCCTCTCAATCACCAAATTTATCAGATAAAACATTTAGTTTCACAATATAAACTTATAGTTAAAATATTCGTCACTTAACTGTACAAGACTTAATGATACAATAATAAATGAAATATGGATGTTGTACCTTTGGAGAAAGACGTGGGTCCAAAAGCTGGTGTGCAGGACGAATTCTCAATTTTGGCATTTTTGGCGTTTGCTGGTTTATTGTAGAGGCCTCTCTTAGTATCGACTGGATTGAATCTTGAAGTGAAGATCCAGTATTTCCCTCAGAAGATGTACTGATGTCCAAAAAGCTGTCTGAAGCCTGAGGGGGATCTACAGGTGCTGTTTTCTCCTTTCCATCTGTATCAATATCTTCACATATCACTAAAGTGTCGGAATCACTATCATCTTCATTGACATTTTGTGTACTTGTACACACATCACCTGCTACAGGTTTCTGCTGTGGTTCTTGCTTCTTTTCCAGATTTTCCTGCTGCTTTTTTTTAGAATCTTCATCAAGCTTAGCAGAAAGCTTTCTGATTGTATCCTGAAGAAAACCTTTTCCTGGAGCTATTTCATCATCAAAAACATCAGTATCAATTGCACTCACAGTAGACTCGCTATCACTTTCTGCCGAATCATTTTCATTTATTGCAATCCCCTGCATATCTTCACTGGCATTTTCTGCATCATTGTCATTTTCAACAACCACCTCATCACCTTCCTCTGTAACTGATGTCTGTTCTTTTTTATCATTTTTAGTTTCATTTGGTTTTTGCTCTTCTACTGTACCTTCATCTGCCTTTCCCACTTTTTCCATTAAAACACCACTCGTATCTGTTAAAGCTGGTAACACAGAGATGGCAGGTGATTGCTCTTCCCCAGTTAAATTTTTTGGACATAACTCTGTTTCATCTTCTTGAGTATCCTCATCCAGTTTTTTACTAATAGAGTTTAACAAAGACATTCTCTTATGGGCTTCTTGAACAGACATTGTAGTATGAATGTTTAAGGATATTCTATCTACAAGCTGCTTGGCCTTTTCTTCCACCTCTTTTTCATCAACTTCTTCGTCTCCAACAAAAACATCAAGATCAGGACCCTTTTTACCCTTTTTCTTTTTTTTACCTTTGTACTTCGGGCGGGAAACGGGGGTACTTTCAGAATCGCCAGAAAATTTCCGTAGCTCTGAGTGCAACACAATATGCCTGCTCATGTTGGCCTTGTGAATATCTGCTTTACCTCCATGACGATGTTTCACATGCTCTTCAGCTGCACCTAAGCCAATTCTAACAAACATGCATACTTTACAAACATGGATGTACAGCCAACCATTTTCTTCAATCATTCCTAATATGAAGAATTTCTCTGGTTGGTTATGGTGGCATTCTGTATGATGTGACTGAAGAAGGGACAATTTATAAGTACGATGACCACAAAGTTCACAGCTGTAGCGATACTCGCCAGTATGACTAGAAACATGATTGTAAAATTCTTCCTTTTTTTCAGACATGTAGTTGCAAAGACGACAATGATAAACACATGAAGCTGCCTTGGGAGAATGCTCTAAAACATGATAAATTAAATCAAAACGACTGTTAGATATGTAGTCGCACTCTTTGCATGTAACACTTTTCTCAAAACTCATATTAGGTGGAATCCAGCACAGGTTCAGTGAAACATTCTCTTTCTTATTTATTTCCTTAGGAGGACCAACATGATCCTTTATCACAGGTGGAAAGTCTTCTTTCTTGAATTCACATGGTAATTCTCGATCTGTGTGAAAGTTAACTATGTGATTAGCCATGTGTCGGCCAAAATAATCACACATGTCACACTGAAACAAATCCACCACTCCCCCATCATCCCATTCAACGACCTCTGCTGTTAGGGGCTCCACCACAGAGCCTCGAGTCACTCGTCGACATTCTACCGAGGGCACAGACACAGATAATTTACTTCTCTTTCCCTTCTTAACTTGAGACTCTGGAGTTTTTAGATCCCGACCTTCACTAGAAACCACTGACGCATCATCTACAAAACTGCTTGTACTCACTTTCCCCACACTAGCTGCATCATCATCACCATCAATATCTTCATTGCTAATTGAAGTATCACCACCATTTACATCCATTTTGACTGATGTTTCAAATTTAGCATTGCTGTTATTAGTAATCTTCATAGTTTCTGTACTACTTTCACGAACAATGTTACTTTTTTCACTTTGATCCTTTTTAAAGGCTGGCAAGTCCTTTCCATCATCATTCACTTTACTTTCTTCCAAAGCTTGACACTCTCTTGTAAGTAAATTTCCAGTATCATCTGAGGATATGCTCTTATTTTTGGTGATCTGCATAGCACCTGACCTCTGCAAATTTACAGATGCTTCTGTAGCTGATGTTTGCTCTATGGCACTTCCTTCTTTTCTTGAGTTTATATCTTCTAACTTTTCTTTCAACTGGCCTCTGTAATTGCCTTCTGCACTGTTTGTTTCATCAGCACAAGAAGCAGTTATAATTGAAGACTCCATAGCATCATTCTTTTCTACCGAGTTTAAGTCTTTAGAAATAAAGTGTACTTTGGAAGGATCATGTTTATCATCATTTGCCTTATCAGTTTTGTATTTTCCCTCTCCACTTTCAATTACCATATCAATCATTTCATCTAAAACGTTGTCATCTTCCTTAGACTTTGTGACAGCAGATTCATTTGAAGGAAATCTTCCTTCAATTATTTGCAACTTTTCTGGAGACCAGTTATCACTCAAGTCACTTTTTGATGAAATAACATTATCAGTTATTTGATGACTTGCATGAGGAGGACTCAAAACATTAGCAAGGGCAGATGCATTTGGCAAAACATTGCAAATGGTTGGGTCCACATCTAACAAGCTCGGTGTAATCTGAGTAAGGTCAGGCAGTTCATCGGATGAGGCATCATTCTCAAAAAGATCAAATTGATGTGTATTTTCTCCCCCACTTTTGAAGGAGGAATCTTGAATGTCCAAGCGTGACTTTTTCCTATCTGTTCCTTTAGTTGGTGATGTCAAAACCCGCTTCGTGCTTTCTCCAGGGCTCTTAATAATGACCACATCTTTATCAGCAAGGTTATCTTGTTCTGGTGAATAATTACTAGATATTTTCCTTGCTTTTTTCACCTGAGCAATATTCATGACATTTGCAACGCTGCATATTTTCCTTTTCTTACCTTTTCTAGAGGTTGGGGTGCCAATGGCTACCTCCTTCCTCAGTGCACTATTCAATTTGGAATTAACTGGAAGGAACATTTCATCATTTGAGTCACTATCTTTAGCTTGATCCCAATCTTTCTCATTTGTTATAGCGACAGGAATTACACTCTGCTTTGAAGCTTTTGTAACTTTTCGCAAATTGCTGCCACTGGAAATTGGTATTTCAATCTTGACCTTCACAGATGCTGCAGTTTCTGTTATTTTCTTCACATCTTCTGCTGGTTGTAATACCTCTGAAATTTTTTGTCGTCCACCTCTCTTTTTTAGCTTATCATCAGCACATAATGTGATTACAAATTTATGAGGAACAGGAATCAACACTTTAAGCTTATTCTTCTCAGGAATTAATTCTTCAAGTTCACCCTGGGTATGACGTGTTAATTTGAGGCCCACAGAAGAATGCAGGTCAGTTTCATAATCAGTTATATATTTATCTTTACTTTTCTTACCACGTACCTTTCGAGCAGATGAACCATTCTTGGTTGGTACTTTCTTTTTATTTTTAGTAGACCCTGTTCCTTTCTTCTTTCCTTTTTGTTTACCAACAAAAACTTTGCTTTTCTTTTTTTGCTTAACTTTCTTCTTTTCTTTTACCTTTACAGGTAATGGCTGATCAAAAGGTTCTTCCGACACCTGTGAGCTTACTTCAGATTCTTCAGTTTCATCTGCATCTGACACAACAGTTTCATCAATAACCATATAACCCTCATCGTCATCATCATCATCATTGCTAGGATCAATCTTATCACTGCTAGTACTTAATGACTCACTTTTAGAGCTACTAGATTTATTTTTCTTTAGTTTTTCATCCCCTTCCGAATCTGAATCAGAATGAATAACAATTTTCTTAAATTTCCTATTCTTCTTGTTTGCTACTTTTATATCTTGCCAATCATCATCAGACTCAGATAAATCCTTTGCCGAGGATTTATACTTTCTATTGCTTGTTGCAACAGATTCATTTTTGGCATTTTTCTTTTCGGATCCTTCAACTTTACTCTTTCTTTCATCACAAGCTGTATCCTTTTTCTCACTTTTTTGTGTATCCTTTCTAATCTTTGGAATTTTGAAGCTTAATATCTTACTAGATGATTTTGGTGGTACTTTAACTCCACAAAGCTCTGAATACTGGTTTGTATTTCCACTAATATCATTTAATCCTTTCTCAGGCTCTTGTGATTTGCTTGATGAAACAGGTTTATCTATGCTTGTCACAGAAGAAGCAGTGGCAGAACTGGGTTGTAATGGCATACCTGTAGATTCTTTCGGTCGAGACTTAAAGAATGGATTTCCATTTCCCCTAGGTCGCTCAGGAATGCGTAATTGAGCCTCTCTATCGCGGTTTAATTGCTCATAGGCATTTTTAGCTTGTCGTAGAATTCCAACCGTGCATATTCTGAGTGATATTTGATAACCCTGTAAAACATGTCCATTCATGAGTTCCAAGGCTTCACGAGCACTGGCATGACTGGGAAAATGAACATAGGCTGTGCCCTTACACTGGTAGTGGCTATCTAATTCGATAGACATATCACGTAGGATATATTCCTGAAAGAAGTGATAAATGTGATTAGAATTTGTAAAAGGAGGCAAACCTCTCATCATCAAGCATGTAAAAGTTTGTCCAATCAGGGACCCACTGGCAGACTGAGACGGATTAGGGTCCACCGACCCTATACTTGAATTAGATGGCTGAACAGGATAATTCACAGGTAATGCAGGTGTCTGTTGTGCCTGCCAAACACTTCCTGCTGTTCTCTCCCCCCTAGAAGTCATACGTGGATCTCTGCACTGGGATCCTGCCACAGTAGGGTAAATACAAGTTTCTTGTCGAGGATCCCTGCTTCCCCGAGCTGGACCACTGGAGTAATTACCTAAATCTTGTCTAGGGTCACGAGCTGGTGTTTTGGATCCAATATAACTGCTTGAATCATGCCTTGGATCTCTAGCCTGAGGCCCAGTTGCAAGAGGAAATTTCCCTGGATCTTGTCTCGGATCTCTGTTTACAGAACTAGACACACCAAAGAAATTCCCAGAATCATCTCGTCCATCTCTAATCAAGCCACTTGAAAAATTTGAAGAATCTTGCCGAGGATCCCGATTAGTTTGTTGCCTTGGGTCCCTAAAACTTGATAACCCTCCTGTAGTTGAAGTTGTAGATAATCTTGGATCTCGACTCCTTGATACACTTGGTGTGGCTTCATTCTCTGTAAGAGACTCCTGATGCTTTAACCTTGGATCTCTTGGAAGTTGTGCCGAAACATTCTGATTAACTTGTCGAGGGTCTCTCACAGATGCAGAACCTTCTTCCATTTCTGCATCGTTTGCTTTATTTTCTGGTAAGAGTAGGTCGAGTACAGACATAGATTCATTGCTCTTAGTGCTTGGGTCAGACTTTGATGACATATTTTCCTTAGTGTTTATGCCTGGAGTATATGTTGGCGATTTTACTTCTGGTAAACTACTTGTTTGTCTCTTTAACTTGTACTTTTCCATTAGAGTAGCAGCTACACCCTGTTGACCAGGCTTAATAAGTTCAGCAGCTTGATGTGCAATTCGAGAACGAATGCTGTCTAATCTGCTTACCACATATTTATGCCCATCTTTAACAGGTACCTCCTCTGTTGGTTTACTTGTGGTATGTGCTTGAGAGCTAGATGATTTTGGAGAAGGATGTGGTTCAGGAGGGGGTGATTTTGGTAATGGTGGTTGAAATTTTGTAGGTGGTGGTGGCTGATGTGGTTTTGGCAATGGAGGCTTAACTGATTTTGGCAACGGGGGCTGAGGTGGTGTGGAAGATGTGGGTGCAGTAGATTTTGGCAATGGAGGCTGATGTGGTAGTGGTGGCTGTGCTGTAGGTAATGGAGGTTGAAGTGACTTCGGTAGTGATGGTTGCTGTGATTTGGGAAGTGGAGGTGGAGGATGAGGAAGTCTCATATCTATATCAATTATATTTTCTTGTAAACTATGTGAATCATTTGATCTTGTACTGGAAATACCTTGAAACCAACCAGCACCAGAAGTTACTGAATGTGTGCTGGTAGTACTACCTGACTGACTGTGTGGAATATGGCTGGTTGGTTTATCACAAACTGGACCAGTAGCAGCTTGCCTTTGAGGAAGAGGAATATTGGAGAGTGAAACCATCATGCCATTTCCTGAGTCAGGAGTTGTAGCTCCATCTTTCATATGTGGCACTTGACCAGGATGGGGAATCTGTCTCTCCTGCATTTTGGCCTGGTAGCCATGAGGTAGAGGTATGTTCTTTGGTATCTGCCGAAGATCAACATCCTTCTGACCCCTGACACCAGGATGCCGAGACGCCGCTTTTTCTGCATCCTGGCTGTTCCACACTTCTTCTGGATCATAGGGCTCATCTTCATCAACTTTTGATTTTGAAGCAGGCCCCACAAAATCCTCATAACGGTAGGATGGGCCTTGTCCAGTATTAGAAGTATTTGCATTAGGTCGCTCATTAGCACGGATCTGTGCAAGAGCTTTCTTTATTGCTTCCAGATCAACCCCTTTTTGTGTAAGATTTTCAAGAGGTATGGTTTTCACTGGTGTATTTTCTTCAGAAGAAACAATTGGACTGAATGATGCCTCCATATCAGGGGACTGAGGAGTGTCCACACTTAATCCATAACTAGGAGACTGGTCTGGTGATAAAGGTGTATCACGAGGGGTGACTTGGTTTTCTCTCAAGTGAGAAGTCTGCTGTAAAGCAGCATTAGGATTGTTTGAATGAGAGCCACTCACTTTCCAATGGCATGACTGGTCTCTTGAATCACTACTTCGGCTGAGAGAATATTCCTTTGTCACATTTGTGCTATGAGACGGCCTTGCAGCCTTATCATCATACTGAGATCTGTGTCTTTGGTGACGATGTTCTCCTCTGTCATCTGTCATTTCAGATGTAGACTGACTTGAACTTCGCCGAGTAAAAAACTGGTCTCCTCTGGCTCTAACTTCATCTCTCCAGCCTCGGGATCTTGATGATGATGAAGATGAAGAACCAGCTTCCCCTTCTTTTGGTGCAGATGAATCTCCAAATATCCCAAAAAGTTTTTGAAGCTTCTCTCTAGAGCTCTGGAATTTTTCAGGATTTGGTTGTGATATATTTCCTATTTCACCAAAAGGAAATGGTAATTCATTGCTAGTGGCTGAAGGTGGCATAGGAAGATCAAGAAGACTGTTCCGCTTTGAAGTCAACTTTCCATCCTGGCCTTTCTCTTGCTCATTGAAGCTATGCTGACGCTCCACTCTGTGAGTCTCTCTCTCCCTGTTGCGTTCTGTCTGTCTATCCTGAGCACTGTTCCCTCTGGAAGTATCACGTTTCTTTTCTCTCTCATGTTCCTTATCTCTGGAACTGCTTCCTCTATCTCGGTTTCTCTCATATTCTCTTTCATTTGTCGATCTAATTCTCCCATCTCTCTCAGTACTCCGATCCATTCCTCTATGTCTGTTAAAATCATGATCTCGTTTTCTTTCAAAATCTTTGGATCTTCTACTTTCGTGATCTTTTTCCCGACTTCTTTCAGTTCCACGTTCTCTGTTTCTCTCAACACGTCTTGACTCATTTCGATCAAACTCCCTTCCTCGATTTCTTTCATAGCTACCTTCCCTAGAAATCTCCTTTCCTCTCTCTCTCATTCTTTCATTATGTCCCAGGTCCCTTGGCTTTTCTACTTCCCTTCCACTAGGATCTCTTGTACTTTTCCATTCCATTGATGTGGATTTTGCCACTGGTGATGATTTGGGTTGTTGCATTGGGCTCGCACCACGTCCAGAAGAAGATCTACCAGCACCTCCATGTACATGGCCAAAACTATGCCCTGATTTATGACCCGATTCTAGGCCAGAAAGATTTTTTCTCATTCCAGATTGGCTTGTTTCAGGTTCAGTGTAACTCGAACCAGGTCGAGAATGATTTCGTTCAGTACCAGACTGACTTGGTTCAGGTCCAGAATGACTTTGCTCAGAGCCACTAGAACCAATATCCGTTTTAGGACTAGATCCGGCTACAGGTTTCTGAAATATAAATCTGAATCAGTACACTACATCTGAAGAAAGATCAAAATACGATTACTATCTCCATGCACAGTATGAAAATAAAAAGTTTTACTCTAAGTACCACCTCCACTGTTTAAACATTTCTTAAAACTAGAAACCCTCATCGCTAATGATCTACCAAGCACCATCTCCATTGCAACAGTACTGTTTTTGCTAAACATTCCATTAACTGCATTAGCATCATCACTTGATATATTTAACCAATGTTATGGATTGGGATCACAATTTTACACATAGAAATGGAGAGGAATCGTGTATTCGTTTACGTACAATTTGCAATGCTTCTTTTCACAAGATCCCGGCATACAAAAACGTATGCATTTTAAGTACAATACAGTAATTAGTTCATGCTTAATTAGAACCAAGTAGATAAAATTAACGTGTAAAAAGCAGGCTTTGCATTTTAACAAAAAGTTTCTTATTCATCATCATGATCAGTCAATTCCTGAGACAAAATCTGACTGGGTCCAAAGAATGAGATATGTGCAGTCATTGTACAGCAACAAACTGCAGGATCAGTTTTAGGAAGATTTGTAAGTCATATTGGTGCTAGTGAGAACTAGAGAACCTTCAATCCAGGACTGAACTCCTATATGAAATTTACATAAGAACTAAAAAATCCCCTATAAGCACACCTCATGACCAAGCATGACATCCAAGTTCTTGGAAATAGTCAGCCAAATAGCCACTACTCCCAACTTTCCCCAAGCAGCAGCACTAACACAACACACTGCCCCAGTTCAATCTACCCACCTACTTCCCAACACAAATAAAAAGTTATGCAAAAGTGAATAGTAAAAGAATCACTCAAAACAAAGAGGTTCATATTAAACTAGTTATGAAACAACAACCTCTGCCCTCCTCAACAAGCTACCAGCTGTCGGTCTTGTAGCTGATGAGCAAAAGTAACTTTTGCCTTCCCTAACCTGCCAATCATCCAGTTCTGCTTCTTCTCTAAATGCTAGCCATCCTTAGGACTCTGTCCTATGGGAGCCTTTTGCTAGCATATCATTCCTTCCTTTTTTGATATTTTGCTTCACAAGTGTGTTTTCAAGCCACAGTATTGAGTGAACTGGGCTTTATACTTGCTTGGGGCTGGCTGCCTGGGCCTGGGTCACTATTCCCCAGGTGCTCTTTTCGCATTGCCCCTTGCATAGCCAGAGTTGCTTTTCTGGTGTGTTCGGGAGTGTGTCCCTAAAAGGCCTAATATTTCACTATTTTCTATGGGCTAATTATACTGAGCAAAATTTACATTTCAACCGATCATACGACATCCCAAAACTAGAAAACCTGTGAATAAATAGATTTTACCACATGTAGCTTATTTCTCAGGCTCCAGCCTCAAAACCTCATTTTCAATGGCACTAAGTCCACACCTGGGTTAACAAAAATCATGCCAACTCAAAATGAAAACTAACTGAAGAATTTTGTTTTAAATTTCCATTTCTCTTAGAGTTACAGCCATATTAAAAAAATAATTCAAATCCTGATTGGAGTCACATTAGTGAGGTTACTATAGCAACAATACCTCACTGCCCTGGTGGATTTTCTCATTGATATATATCACGTTAATGCGATTTCTGTGTTTGGACCAGAGCCAGAACCTGGCCCAAGGAGATGATGATGATCTGTCACCTCACCATGGAAAGCACCCATAAAGTCAGCGAGCGAAAACAGACAACTGCTGGTTCAAGAAGAAAACGAGGCCTCAAAACCTGCCCACTGAACTTCTCCAACTATGCAAACAAACGAATTTCTCAAGACTAACATGTGCTCTCCACCTCTTCCCCCTCATTTAAAGGATAAGGAGGTTTGGTACCCACACCCTCCAAGGGCTTGAGTTCTCAGTTTTGGAACAAATGCACACACATTCCCTCCCAGTGACCTAGAAGGGAGGGAGGGAATCGGAGTCACAGGTGACCACCCAGAAATTGGCATTTCATTACATTCAGTGCTGGCTTTCTAGGGCAAGCCCCTTGTGGCTTCCTGAAGCTAACTACCCATGGAAAAGGAGAAACTACAGGGATTTACCAAGGAAGTAGAACTGCAGGCAGTCAAAACGAGGACGAGACTTGAGGGCGAGAGACCCGACCCAATGTCACACAAGGAAGGTGAGGCCCAGGAACATTAACTGAATACCAGACCACTAGAATCCTGTTAGATCACCAACAATCCAGCACCTGACTATCAACCCAGGAAATAGTAGCAAACATAGCCGCTAGAGCAGCGCATTTATGAACATCATGGGCACAAGGGTAGACAGCAGGCTGGTTAGACTTAATAATACTGTGAATGATTTGAGAAGCCTTGGAACAGGGACCCAACAACACAGGATCTACCCACCAAGGCAGATTCCGTGCCACAAAGTTGGCAGCAGAGAGTTGCTACCGGACACAGCACATGAAGCACCCCTGACTGAACCAACCATCAAGAAACAAAGTACCCCCCTCCAGAAGCTGGTCGACTCGTTCTTCTCCAGTAAAGAAGTACGGTAGTTGGCTGCAAACTAACAAAATGCTCACCAGGGCCAAAAGACCTAAAACCCAGCCTCCGGAAGACAGCATGAAGCTCCTTGACGTGTAGCGGCTCCACCAATGCCATGCGATATGAGGCGACAGTATTTGGCATAAAATGACGATAAAAAAAATAGTCAAGAAAGAAAGGAGAGGAACAACAATAAAGAGGCAAAAGGAATACCAAGAAATCTCATACTACTACCGAGAAGACAACCACATGTAGATCATCATTTAAATAGCCATCTGCTTGCAGTAAAGATGATGATGATAAGAGACGTGTCAAAAAGTCCCGACACAAGGAGCAGAAGAGAAGGTCAAACCAGAGAACTAAGTCACTGGGCCAATTTTCTGATAAAAGCAGAGTCATGGAAAAACATCCGGATTCCCTTCCCCTGGTAGAATTCCAACCTGACTAGGACCATGGTTGTAATCCTACCAGGTGGCCTTGTTAAACACTTACAAATCGTACATTACTGGGTAAAATTGTCAAAGACAATGATAATATTAACCAAAGGCAATATCTTGAGTAAAATACCAAACATGCAAATTTTATCAAACAATGTAAGTCAAATTATTTCATACAGAGTATTACTTACCCCCTGGGCTTTCTGAACCTTTTCATGCATGCTGCGTATAACAGCTTCCATCTTCTCTAACATCTCCATTCTCGGCCTATAAAGTGACAAAAATTCTACAATAATAGAGGCCCATAACCATAAATAAAAATAAATTTGTCTTAAACTACTTGTCTTTTAAGTAATAAATTATTACTTTAATAGGTAATTTTTAATTACAGATTAATTCAGAGAATTCAAACTCAGATACAGAGAATTCTTCCCTATTTATTTGACTGAATCCCATTACTATTTAGTACATAGTGATCACATCGCCTTTTTTCTTCCATCTTCTAGTTTTGGCATATTTAATGCCTCTAACATCTCCTCATAGCTCTTGTCCTTCAGTTCCGGGAACCATTTTGTTGCTTGTCTTTGCACCTTTTCCAGTTTGTTGATGTGCTTCTTAAGATATGGGCACCATACAACTGCTGCATATTCCAGCTTTGGTCTAACAAAAACCATGAACAATTTCCTAAGTATTTCACCATCTATGTATTTAACAGCAATTCTGAAATGGAAGAGTGTAGCATAGGCTACTCGCACGATGTTCTTTATGTGGTCCTCAAGTGATAGTTTTCATCTAGAACCCCCCCCATAGATCTCTTTCTTTATCATTACTTTTTTAATATTTTTCACATAATTTGTAGGTTGTGTGGAGTCTATGTTCTCCTATTCCACACTCCATAACATGGAATTTAATGTGAATAAATGCCATTTGCCAAGTGGTGCTTATTTTGTCCAGGTCTTCTTGAAGGTTGTGTATTTGCATGTCCATAAGTAATGAATCTGTTACCTACAGAATATTGAAATAGATACTGTCATGTTCATATTTACCACTGCTTATCGAGATGCAGTCACCACACATCATCTAGGTGAACAAAAAGCAGTGTGCTGTCAAACTCAGCCAATTTAGTCATGTAGTTCTATACTGTACTGAATTTAGACTACAAATATCAACTTAGGTAACAACCACAATTAATGCCTTGGTGTAGTTGGTGTGGTGTGGACCTCCAGAAATCACCAACCACAAAAACATGATGGGTATCACTGAATCACTAATTTATCTTCTATTTATTACTGCGAGATATTCAAAATGTCATGTAACCGAGATTAAACAGAAAACAAAATGCCACAAGATTAGTTGTCAACTTACATCTACTGTACACTCATGTAATTACAGTACTGATAGGCAAGCCCGGCAAAAACGTAATGTATGATATTACAGTTTAAATACATTTTATTCAATACCCTGTACAATGATTACACTTACGCTCTTGGTATTGGCTTTGTTAAAAACCCGTGAAGACCATGTAGTCGTTCTAATTGGCCATAGCTTGTCCCAATTTGTTGTGAACGTGCTTCTAGTTTTGAAATCATACGCTCCACAAATGGGACGTATGTGCGCAGATGATTAAGTTTATCTTGAACTTCTGAAACATAAAATAAAAATACTTTATTAAATAAAAAGTTAAACACACACACACTGCCACCCTATCATGGAACTCCCACCTGAAGAAACACACAAGGAAACCTGAAAAGGTTCAGAAGTTTGCAACGAGGCTTGTATGAGGGATGGGGAATGAAGAGCACCTGAAGGAAGTGAACCTGACGATACTAGAAAAAAGAACGGAGGGGGGGAGGATATGGCATACACACACATAAAACATTCAGGGGGATTGACAGAGTGGAAATAGACGAAATGTTCACACAGAATTCTAACAGAACAAGGGGACATGGGTGGAAGCTGGAAACTTGGTTGAGTCACAGAGGTTACTTTTAGTAAAAGTTTTCTTTTAGCGTGAGAGTAATGGAAGGAAGTAATCAAGTAATGAACTTGAGAAGCAGGTTGTGGAGGCAAACTCTATTCATAATTTTAAAACTAGATATGATAAGGAAATAGGACAGGAGTCATTGCTATAGACAACCGGAGGCTAGAAAGGCGGGATCCAAAAGTCAATACTCGATCCTGAAGGCACAAATAGGCAAGTACAAATAGACGAGTACACACACAAAGGGGGCCTGATAGCTAAGTGAACAGCGCTCTGGACAAGGGTCCGAGTTCGATCCCCGCTGATGGCAGACAAATGGGCACTTTATTTCACCCTGATAGTCCTGTTCACCTAGCAGTAAATAGGTACCTGGTAGTTAGACAGCTGCTACGGGCTGCTTCCTGGGTGTGTGTGTAATTACCAAAGTGTAGTTACAGGATGAGAGCTACACTCATGGTGTCCCGTCTCCCCAGCACTCTTTGTCATATAATGCTTTGAAATTACTGACGGTTTTGGCCTCCACCACCTTCTCACTTAACTTGTTCCAACCGTCTACCACTCTGTTCCCGAGAGAGAATTTTCGTATATTTCTCTGGCAGCTTTGTTTCGTTAGTTTAAATCTATGACCTCTTGTTCTTGAAGTTCCGGGTCTCAGGAATTCTTCCCTATCAATTTTATCGATTCCTGTTACTATTTTGAATGTAGTGATCATATCGCCTCTTTTTCTTCTAGTTTTTGCATATTTAATGCCTCTAACCTCTCCTCATAGCTCTTGTCCTTCAGTTCTGGGAGCCACTTAGTGGCATGTCGTTGCACCTTTTCCAGTTTGTTGATGTGCTTCTTAAGATATGGGCACCATACAACCGCTGCATATTCTAGCTTTGGTCTAATAAAAGTCATGAACAATTTCTTTAGTATTTCTCCATCCATGTATTTAAAAGCAATTCTGAGGTTAGAAAGTGTAGCATAGGCTCCTTGCACAATGTTCTTAATGTGGTCCTCAGGTGACAGTTTTCAATCTAGAACCACCCCTAGATCCCTTTCTTTTTCAGAATTATTTAAAGATTTCTCACATAATTTATAGGTGTGAGTGTACTCACCTAATTGTGCTTGCGGGGGTTGAGCTTTGGCTCTTTGGTCCCGCCTCTCAACCGTCAATCAACTGGTGTACAGATTCTTGAGCCTACTGGGCTCTATCATATCTACATTTGAAACTGTGTATGGAGTCAGCCTCCACCACATCACTTCCTAGTGCATTCCATTTACTGTACTAACTACTCTGACACTGAAAAAGTTCTTTCTAATGTCTCTGTGGCTCATTTGGGTATTCAGCTTCCACCTGTGTCCCCTTGTTCCTGTCCCTCCAGTGTTGAATAGTTCATCCTTGTTTACCCGGTCGATTCCCCTGAGGATTTTGTAGGGTGTGATCATGTCCCCCCTTACTCTTTTGTCTTCCAGTGTCGTAAGGTGCATTTCCCGCAGCCTTTCCTCATAACTCATGCCTCTTAGTTCTGGGACTAGTCTAGTAGCATACCTTTGGACTTTTTCCAGCTTCGTCTTGTGCTTGACAAGGTACGGGCTCCATGCTGGGGCCGCATACTCCAAGATTGGTCTTACGTATGTGGTGTACAAGATTCTGAATGATTCCTTACACAAGTTCCTGAACGCCGTTCTGATGTTAGCCAGCCTCACATATGCCGCAGACGTTATTCTCTTTATGTGGGCTTCAGGAGACAGGTTTGGTGTGATATCAACTCCTAGATCTTTCTCTCTGTCTGTTTCATTAAGTACTTCATCTCCTATTCTGTATCCTGTGTCTGGCCTCCTGTTTCCACTGCCTAGTTTCATTACTTTGCATTTACTTGGGTTGAACTTCAACAGCCATTTGTTGGACCATTCACTCAGTCTATCTAGGTCATCTTGTAGCCTCCTACTATCATCCTCTGTTTCAATCCTCCTCATAATTTTTGCATCGTCGGCAAACATTGAGAGGAACGAATCTATACCCTCTGGGAGATCATTTACATATACTAGAAACAGTATAGGTCCAAGGACTGACCCCTGCGGGACTCCACTTGTAACGTCTCGCCAATCTGAGACCTCATCCCTCACACAGACTCATTGTCTCCTGTTGCTTAGGTACTCCTCCTCTATCCACCGGAGTACCTTCCCTTTCACTCCAGCCTGCATCTCCAACTTTCGCACTAGCCTCTTGTGTGGCACTGTATCAAAGGCTTTCTGACAATCCAAAAATATGCAGTCTGCCCACCCTTCTCTTTCTTGCCTAGTCGTAGAATTCAAGTAACCCTGTGAGGCAAGACCTGCCATCCCTGAACCCATGTTGATGCTGTGTTACAAAGTTCCTTCGCTCCAGATGCTCCACTAGTTTTTTTCGCACAATCTTCTCCATCAGCTTGCATGGTATGCAGGTTAGGGACACTGGCCTGTAGTTCAGTGCCTCCTGTCTATCCCCTTTCTTGTATATCGGGACTACGTTAGCTGCTTTCCAAATATCTGGCAGTTCCCCTGTTGCCAGTGATTTGTTATACACTATGGAGAGTGGTAGGCACAGTTCTCTTGCTCCTTCCTTTAGAACCCAAGGGAAGATTCCATCTGGGCCTATAGCCTTTGTCACATCCAACTCTAGTAAACACTTCCTTACTTCCCCGCTGGTAATCTCAAAGTCTTCCAGTGGTTCCCTCTCTTACCTCTGGAATTTCTCCTTGCTCTAAGGTGAAGACCTCCTGGAATTTCTTATTCAACTCCTCACACACTTCCTTGTCATTTGTAGTGAATTCTTCCGCCCCTATCCTTAATTTCATAACCTGTTCCTTTACTGTTGTTTTTCTCCTGATGTGGCTATGTAACAATTTAGGTCGAGTCTTTGCCTTGCTTGCGATGTCATTTTCGTATTGTCTTTCTGCCTCTCTTCTCATCCTGACATATTCATTCCTGGCATTCTGGTATCTTTCTCTGCTCTCCAGTGTCCTGTTATTCCTATAGTTTCTCCATGCCCTTTTACTTTGCTGCTTAGCTAGCCTACATCTCTGATTAAACCATGGGTTTCTCATTTTCATTTCTCTGCTTTCCTTTTGGACTGGGACAAACTTGTTTGCAGCGTCCTTGCACTTCTGCGTGATGTAATCCATCATATCTTGGGCCGTCTTTCCCCTGAGCTCTGTTTCCCATGCTATATCTGTTAGGAATGTTCTTATCCCCTCATAGTTTCCCTTTCGGTATGCTAACCTTTTGGTTTCGGTATCCCTCCTCGAGTTCAATAACCCTTCTTCAATCAAGTACTCAAACACCAGTACACTGTGGTCGCTCATTCCTACTGGGTCCTCAAAACCGATTTCTCTTATGTCGGAGTCATTCAGAGTGAAGACTAGGTCGAGTCTCGCTGGTTCGTCATTGCATCTCATCCTTGTAGGTTCTCTGACATGCTGGGTTAAAAAGTTTCTTGTCACCACCTCCAATAGTTTGGCTCTCCACGTATCCTTGCCTCCATGCGGTTCCTTGTTCTCCCAGTCACTACGGGGCCTGACAGCTGAGTAGACGGCGCTCTCGACTCGTAATCCTAGCGTCCGTGTTCGATCCTCCGGTGATGGCAGAAACGAAACTTGGCAGTTTCTGCCCAAACTGCCCCATCCCACCCCACAGGGTGGATGGGGCAGTGAAGCTAACAAGCGAGGAAGGGGGGGTTAGTTGGACGAAGCTATGCTTTTTTTTATGTGGTAAGTTCTTTTGATTATTTGAGGGCATACATCACATTTTCAACCATGTAGTGGTCTGTTTTGATTTGCCTACTTTTCTGGATGCCTACCCTGGTCAATGGCAAGATGACATATTTTAAATAAAAAGTGTTCTTGGGCCATTGCTCCCTGCGCCTCTCAAAAGGGAGGGGGGGAAAGGTTCTGGTTCGTGGTCCCCGGTAGGCATACAAAGAACTCTGACTGATGACACCAAGTAGTACAACACTTCATCAATAAGATAGCTTAAGGGAGCTGATGGGAGCTCCCCACAAAAAATACATAGATGTATTATGACTGTTCTGTGATTATGATTAGTCCATGATTATGACTTTAAGGAAAAGAAGGTAGTGATTCAATTGTATAAATCTCTGGTGCACCCCGATTTGGATTACTGTATCCAAGCATGGAGACTGCATCTTTTCAGGACATAGCTGCTCTGGAGAAAGTGCAACACCAAGCAACAAAAACTATTCCAGAGCTAAGTGAATTCTCGTATCAGAAACGGTTGAGGGTCACAGGACTAACAACACTGCAAACCAGACATGACAGGGGTGGATCTCACTGAAACTTTTAAATACTGAACAATATGCAGGATGTTGATCGTGACAATTTCTTCAATGGGTCAGATGTAACACAAACAAGAAGTAACAGTTTCAATCCAAACAAGCCACAATGTAGGACTGAGAACAGGAGATGCTTTTTCACCCACAGGGTTATAAACCCATGGAACTGGCTACCCGCAGAAACCGTAAATGTCAAACCATTTTTCTCCTTACCACAGAAATGGTAGAGAAAAATCAAAATAACTTCATCTGTGGCAGGGTTATAAATTTGTTAAAGAAATATTTTGCTGATGACAATAGGTATTAAGTAACACTGCAAGAAAAGATACGTGTACCTGGAGAGGGTTTCACAAATTTTACTCCCCGAGCCCGGCCTGGGTCCAGACACGACTTGTGATAACTTAGTCCAACAGGCTGTTGCTTGGAGCAGCCCGCAGGCCCACATATCCACTACAGCGTGGTTGGTCCAGCACTTCTTTTAAGAACTTGTCTAAATATCTCTTGAAGACATCCACGATGAGATAACAATAATGATAGAATTTAGGCCAAGGACCAATTACTAAAACCATGTGGGGATTACTAAACACTTGTAAATGTTGTGTGTATAGTTTTGAATTTTTGGTACCACATGGTTATTTCTGAGTTCAATTCAAAAGTTAGAATTCTTGAAAATTTTTAACCTTTCTCACATCTCATTTTTTGCAATTCTTACATGCCTTTGTTATGTTATAAATTATGTTTATTTCTATTATTCTAGTATTTATTGCACGGTAGTAGCATATGTATCCCTAAGATGGGAGATGAAGATGCTACACCAATGAATCTTAGTCTACAAGTGCATGCAATATGAATTTAACACAGGAGTACAGAAGGTATATGTTTGGAATATTGTACATGAAAAATAAAAAAATTTAAAATTTAATACTTTAAAAATATATCACATTTAGAGAAGCAATCATGATATATGTATCCAAGATATGTTCAGAATATTTAACAATATTTAAATATTTATACACACTCATGCACAAAGTAATCAAAATACTTGTATTTTATGTTGTCAAAATACTGCTAACATAATTAAAGAACTACAAGAGGGTCAGAAAGTTTTGATGAAACAGTTTATGAATATCCAACAATCAATAATTAGCAATCATGTAACGTGATTCCAGTGGTCAACCAGGTAAACTCAAACAGAACTCAGACCCTCAGGGTAAACACACTGAATGAAGGCAGGGTTGAGGACAGTGACCTAGAAGATCTGCCACTATAAACTTGACTGTAGTGACTATACATGCCAAAGATTTACCCGTAAAGATATTACTATACTGGAGTATTTATATTTTAAAGTCCAATTTGAACACAAATAACCCAAGAAAATAGCCAGATACTGGAAGTCTTACCCTAAATAAGATTATTCTACTGAAATATGCTGCTGAGTACGGGTGTGAGATGGCATTTTTATAAAGCAACGTTTCAGATTGTCAATTTATAGTTGTGATATGATTTTTGCCGGTTGCAAGACTGTACAAGCAGTTTTTCTATAGACAAATCAAACTTTGATAATTGCATTCATAGATTGAAAAAGGAATGATGATGAATAAGAGAGCTGGAAGGCACTGCACCAGATAACTGATAGCTACAAGATGGAGCCAAGAAGGAATATAGTCAATGATAAAATTAGTATTTTCTTTAGCATGAAGGTAGCAAGTGATTGAAATGCTTTTGAAGAGAAAGTACAGGTACTATAAATTCCTTCCATACCATACATGAATTTCAATGTACTGTATTGTAAATACAATATCACTAAAAGGTTAGGAGAGGCATCAGTCTGGTCCATTAAGGGATGCTGAAATGCATGGTCTAGTATAGTCGTTAGTACAGTTAGGTGAAAACTGCACACACAAATGTGCACACAAAATAATTGCTCCATTAAATTTTCAGCCCTAACTTGGGGAATGGCACCAAAATATATTTCTATTTACGGAAATATGGCCAGTGTGTCACCTCGTCCCGTATTTAGTCATCTACTTTACTCATCTTAGGCCAAATAAATATTTCCATCATTGTATTTTACTGCCCTAGGTAAAAAAAAGTTTTCCCAAGTTCCTTTCTGGTAATACAAACATGATCTTAAGTAAACCAGGAGGAAGTTGCTCCACTGTTAATACGTTTCTTTAAGTTCACAACGTATGCTGCCCTCTTGGTAAGACGAGCTTCTTAAGACATCACATAACTTCTACCTCAGCAGTAACAAACTTTACAGAAAACACCGAGCATGTTAATCAGGTAATATAGGCTAAATGGAGATACCCGGGCATGATTTTTCACTCTGGTAATGCAAGCTTACATGAGTATATTGGGTACACTGGTCTCCATTCAACCCACATGCAGTCTAAGGTTTTATTTGAGTGTTATTCTGGTAATACAAATTTCTTAGTCTAACATTAATAGAAGGCTTTCATGAAACCACTGAACAAATAATTATTCTAGTATTGTAAGCTTTGAGACCACAATGCATGCAGTTCCTCTTAAACTATACGCTGGTGTGAAATCACTGTGCAAACACTAATCCCCTTGCAATCATTTGTCATATGAATAATTACCCAACATGGCCCTATTAAAAACACTTTAACTGTCTCCCTCTCAAGATTCTAATATGACAAACATTCTCCTTACATTTCCAGATTCTAGACATTGAATTCTTTCCAACAAAATAGTTAACAGCATATTACAATCTTTTAAAAATTACCATCACACACTACAAATACTTCTTTTATTATCTTGTTACACAAAATTTCTTAAATTATTTTCATAATTCTGCTTTTTAACAATTTAAACATTTGAATAGCTTTTGTATATGTTTCCAGTTATTGAACAACTGAACTAGAATATACACTTAGCCCAGAATTACTAGACTAACACACAATTCTGTTAACTGTAGAAGGCCTATTGTTTTATCTGAGCAGCTCTGCACTTCAAGTTATACTTCAGATAAACAAACTTTAAGATTACAATTAACAATAGAGGACAGTGTTACTATCGGGTGTTCACTGCTCATTTGTGCATACAGATGATCATCAAAGTTGAACAAAGTCAATGGTTTCCCTCTCTCATAGTTTCAAATCTTACCCCCCTCTAACTTAACACTGCTAAATACAGTAAAGTATATCATTAAAAAACTCTTAATTTAGGAGGATGCTAATATTATTATACTGTACTTTAAATAAATAATAATAAATAAATAAATAAATTTTTATTCAGGAAAAGTCCATACATAGTTGATTTACAGTTAGATTTATTGGATTTATAGATAGAGCTAGTACTTAGAATACCTAAAGCCACTAATACGCATAGCGTTTTGGGCAAGGTGTGGGGGGAAAACACTTAGACTAAAACTTAATAGTAATTGGGATTAGGTATAAATTGTGTTGAAACAAGGAATAAAAAATAAAAAAAGGGGGGTAATATGGCAGAAATCAGCAACTGTACAAGTTAGAGAACAAACAGCATTGTTTAACAAAAGCAAAACATGGGTTGACATTTAGGGGGGTAAGGTAGGTTACATGGAGTTAATTAAGTGGCACTTGGTTTTACTCTTAAACTGGTTGAGAGAGGTACAGCCTTTGACATGATTGGGGAGACCATTCCACATTCTGGGTCCTTTGATTTGTAGAGCATTTCTAGTTTGGTTAAAGGTCAGAATGGGTCACAAGCCAATCATCATATGTTTTATGTTGCACTGAATATTGTAAAACCCAATAATGATGTGAGAAAAATACTGTAAATCACATAAAAAGCAGCTCAATTCAAAGTATTACACATAAATAGTATAAATAATGACTTAAAGAATAATGACAATTAAAAAATTAGGTTGGTAAATTCTGTTTGTGTACTGAACTGTCCTTTATAAAGCAAGTTCAGTAGCATGCATAAATCTTCACTTCATGTACTGTAGAACAGAACACCATTGAGAGATATACAAATAAAGAGATGGTGTTAATTCTCCCATTGATAGTTCTTGGGTTACACTTATTATGAAGGTCAATTACATTTTATCAATATTCACATTAGCCTCTCATTGGCCTGCTCCTGTCACTCTCAAGCTATAGTGGCTGGTGTGCCAATCACCTGAGGGAGACGTTGTGCTCTGAAATGTTCAAAAGTACTATAGATTGAATGAACATCATTCACCACTTAAGAGACCTCTGGCAACTGTTTGCCATAATTGAAAAAACAAATCCTGAAACCTTCCTCCCTGGGCCTTAGGAAAAACATAGGCATCATATCAGGTGCATCAACATATACTGTATTCATTTACTATACCTATACAGTAGTAGGAACCACTGATGCCATGCAAAATTTCAAGGACTTATATGGACTTGGAAGATATTAGTAATGAGAAAGCTATTACCACAACTTCAAGAATTCAAGAACAAATACAACAAAAAAATCAGTCACTCGAGTCCCTGTTGTACAGTTGGGTTCATTCTAGACTCACAATTGGGAATTCCGGGTTCAAATTCTCTGGATTACAGAAATGGTTTGGTGCATTTATCCTAATGCCCCTGAACACCTAGCAGTAAATAGGTACCCAAGAATTGCATGCCCTCCTGGCCGGGGAGGATTTACTGGGCGCAATTCCTTAACTGTAGCCTCTGTTTAACACAACAGTAAAATGTGTACTTGGATGAAAAAACGATTCTTCGCGGCAGGGGATCATATTCCAGGGACCATAGGATTAAGGACTTGCCCGAAACGCTACGCGTACTAGTGGCTGTACAAGAATGTAACAACTCTTGTATATATCTCATAAAAAAAAAAAAAAAAAAAAAAAAAAAAATCAGCTTCTTGTTGGGTTGCATCCTGGGCAGGGTCACTAGTTTGACCTTGAAGGGACATTGACATGAGCTTAACATGTAAATATATCAATTCTATACTTGCTGCCTACACCCAACACAATGAAATATTAATAGTATATAAAAATGCACCTACAGTATTACTAAAAGACTTGTAGGTAATGCATAAAGAAAATTTTACTATTCTGTAGCACTGAAGCATTCAATAAGCACATCTTGGAGAATATTATTATACTGCTGCCTCTCTTTAGATACCATGTCATAACTTTCTTTTACATTTGAAAGAGCAGAATGGGGAATGAAAAATGCCCATTTTATTTAAGAACATCTTCTCAAAAGTCTAACTTGCATTACTTTTAAAGGCCAACAAGGAAAGATAAATAAAATCCCTGTCTGCTTGATGCAATAGAATACTACACTCCAACACAATAATGCCCAGGCATAGTTATGAGCAAAAATAAAGCTACCCCCCGTTTACTCCATATGCAAGTTATCATATAATTTGCAAAACTCTTATTAACGGAATGTAACTACTCAGAACATACTAGCAAAATATGCTATTAAAAAGCTGATAAAAACATGAAACAAAATGTAAAAAGCATTGAGGGTGGCCTGAATGCTTTTCTGTAATGTTCCTCTCAAAATAGTATCAGTATACAGTACTGCATATTATATATATATATATATATATATATATATATATATATATATATATATATATATATATATATATATATATATATATATATATATATATATTATATATGTATGTATGTATGTATGTATGTATGTATGTATGTATGTATGTATGTATGTATGTATGTATGTATGTATGTATGTATGTATGTATATTAAAGAAAAAAATCACATCACTTCAGGTTTTATTTTTGTATCAAGGAAAATTAGCCTTAAAGAAAATAACATTTTTGTGTATGCCTTAAATGTACATTTTATAGTTACAAAATAAGAACACAAACTAATTTTTTTTCTTAGAAGCTGTAATTTTGTTAAGCTTCTCAGATATTAAGTAGGAACCAATTTTATACACACACACACACACACACTTAATACCTCAAATTGGCCTACAGTGGTCAAAGTATTTACTTCACAATAGGCAAGGATTGTTTTGCCTAACAGCCAAAGGAATTTCATGTATTTTCAGAAATGTCTTGCAAAATTAGTTCTACTTTAATAATATTAACATACTGTATAATGACTACATTAATTACTTACTTTGTTAATTAGTTTTATCTATGTTGGGTAGTACTGTACAGTACCGAGAAATGATTATCATATTTAGGTTAGGTACGGATAATAAGTTAGTGTTGGTTTAAATTACAAACAATGCATCTTGCTCATTAAAATGAACATATCAATCCACAAGATATAAAAAGAAAAAAAAATATATATTGGCTTATAAGGCAACTCTGACTATTAAGTATTTATAATTATAAAGTCTGTAATTATCTAAATGTACTTACAGTATGAGAGCTACATGCTCGTGGTGTCCCGTCCTCCCAGTACAGTACTCTTTGTTGTATAATGCTTTGAAACTACTGACGGTTTTGACCTCCATCACTTTCTCATTTAACTTGTTCTAACCGTCTACCACTGTTGGCAAAACAAAATTCTTAGCTTGAATCTGTGTCCTCTTGCAGGCGATGAGTCACAATAACGTGGCTAAAGTATGTTGACCAGACCACACAGGACGGACCGAAACGTCATCGTCCCTTCACCTTCTAGTGTGTGGTCTGGTCAACATACTGTGTCCTCTTGTTCGTAAAGTTGCTGGTTTCAGGAATTCCTCCGTCAATTTGGTCTATTCCTGTTAGTATTTTTTAAGTAGTGATTATATCTCCTCTTTCTTCTATCATCTAGTTTTGGCATGTTTAATGCTTCTAGTCTCTCCATGTAACTCTTGTTTTTCATTTCCGGAAGCCATTTTGCAGCATGCCATTGGTACTTTTCAAGTTTATTTATGTGCTTCTTGAGATTTGGGCACCATACAACTGCTGTATATTCCAATTTTGGTCTCATAAAAGTCACAAATAGTTTCTTTAATATTTCACCACCCATAAACGTATTTAAAAGCAAGTCTGAAGTTGGAAAGCAACGCAAATGCTCCTCTCACAAACACCCCTAGGCCAGAGTTCTGTAATTCCTTTCCACATAATTTGTAAGTTGTGGGTCGTCTATTTTCTCCTATTCAACATTCCATAACATAGCATTTATTCACATTGAATTCCATTTGTCACTTGATGCTCCAAGCACTTATTTTATCTAGATCAATTTAAAAAGCATTACAATCATCTGCATCTATCTTCCACAGTATCTTAGCATCATTTGCAAACATGTTCATATAATTCTGAATACCTTCTGTTAAATTGTTTATGTAGACAATGAACATTACTGGTGCAAGAACTGAACCCTGTGGTACTTTGCCATACTCCCTTTCTAACCAATCTATTTTTCCTCTTAAGTCTACTACATATATTTCTCTTTAACACATCCACACATCTCCAGGAAGCAGCCTGTAGCAGCTGTCTAACTCCCAGGTACCTATTAACTGCTAGGTGAATAGGGGCATCAGGGTGAAAGAAACTCTGCCATTTGTTTCCGCCTTAGCCGGGAATCGAACCTGGGCCATTAGAATTACGACCCTTGAGCACTGTCCACTCAGCCATGTGTGTACTCTCCTATTTCACCTATTTGTGCTTGTGGGGGTTGAGCTCTGGCTCTTTGGTCCTGCCTCTTAACTGTCAATCAACTGGTGTACAGATTCCTGAGCCTACTAGGCTCTATCATATCTACACTTGAAACTGTGTATGGAGTCAGCCTCCACCACATCACTTCCTAATGCATTCCATTTGTCAACCACTCTGACACTAAAAAAGTTTTTTCTAATATCTCTGTGGCTCATTTGGGCACTCAGTTTCCACCTGTGTCCCCTAGTGCGCCCCTTGTGTTAAATAGCCTGTCTTTATCTACCCTGTCGATTCCCTTGAGAATCTTAAATGTGGTGATCATGTCCCCCTAACTCTTCTGTCTTCCAACGCAGTGAGGCTTAATTCCCGTAGTCTCTCCTCGTAGCTCATACCTCTCACCTCGGGTACTAGTCTGGTGGCAAACCTTTGAACCTTTTCCAGTTTAGCAGCAACAGCCTGGTGGACCAAACACTCATGTCAAGCCTCGTCTCGGTCCGGGCTTGGTGAGTAGAAGAAATCCCAGAACCCCATCAAGCAGGTACTTTTTGTACGTTATGATCATATCACCAATTTTCCTTCCATTTTTTTAGCTTTGGCATATGTAATGCCTCTTAACATATCCTTGTAGCTCTTGTCATTCAATTCCGGAAGCCACTTAGTTGCATGTCTTTGCACCTTTTCCAGTTTGATGTGTTTCTTAAGATATGGGCACCATATGAATGCTGCATATTCAATCTTAATCTCACAAAAGATGTGAACAATTGTAATCATATAAAATGTAGTTGCAGGATGAAAGCTATGTTTGTGGTGTTCTGTACAGTATTCTCAGAACTCTTTGTAATTATACTTTGAAGCTACTAACAGTTCTGGCATTAACCACAATCTTTCTCATTTGTTTCAACCATCTACCATTCTATTTTCAAAGAAGAATGTATTAATTTTTTAGTAGCTTTGTTTCCTTAGCCGAGTTTATGACCTTTTTTTGAAGATGCAGCTTTCAAGAAGTCTTCTTGGTAAACTCTCTCGACTATTACTATTGTTACTATTTTGTAAGCAGTACGCCATATTTTGTATAGCGCCTCTTTTTCTTCTATCATCTATCTTTTGCATATATAACACATGTTATATATAACACATTCCTCACACAATGTTCTTTATGTGGTCCTCAAGTGAGTTTTCTATCCAGGACCACCCCTAGATCTCTTCAGATTTCTTTAAAGCCTTTTCACATAATTTATATGCCGTGTGTAGTATATTTTCTCCTATTCCAGATTCCATAACCTGCCATTTATTCACATTAAATTCTATCAGCCAAGCATTGCTCCATACACTTGTTTTGTCCAAGTCATCTTGAAAGGCATGACAACCATCTAAGTTTCTTATCTTCCCTGGTAGTTTGGCATCATCAAACATGTTCCTACAATTATATATTCATTCTGGTAGATTTTTCATACAAACAATGAACATCATGAGCGCCAAAACTGAGCCCTGTGGTATGCCACTAGTAATATTCCTCCAGTTTTATGAATTGCCACTGATTACTGCTCTCATTATTTTCTCAGCAAAATTGTCATCCATGTTAAAAACTCCCTCTCATCCCTCCAGGATATTCCAGTTTCCAAAACAATCTCTTATTATGGACTGTCAAAAAACCTTTCAGGTCCAGATAAATGCAGTCAACACAATCATCTCTTTCCTGTAAAATCCCTGTGGCTTCATCATAGAAACTTAGTACTGTAGATTTGTGCCAGAGGATCTTCCTGTTTGAAAACCTAATTCTCTATTATTATATAATTTGTCTTTAGGTGTTCTATCCATTTGCTATTTGGTTTGAAATTTGTGTAATAAAAAATATATACAGTATAAATATTGCATGTAACCAATGTTGTATCCCTTTTTGTGTAATGAAATTTTAAATAAAATCAAATGACAAAATATGTATATACTGTATATAAAAAAGAATAGGGGTGGTAGGAGAAGAAAATATTAAAGTGTTCAGTGAGAATCCACAAGGTATTCTCTGAATACTCTATTTTCTTCTCCGAGGCTATGGGTCCCTACAATTGCACCAGAGGTGGTACCCTAACAACTTTTATATTATATCTACATTATATCACATACACACACACACACACACACGTGCACACATATACCTGTGTGTGTGTGTATACTCACCTAATTGTACTCAATTAGGTGAGTACAATTAGGTGAGTACACACACACAATATACTGTACAAGTATATTCCATACATACATAAGAGGAGTCAAAAAATAAGTATATTGTCACTTTTATAAGAGTATTTACACAATAATATTTGTACAAATCCCATTGTACTACATTATCATGTACAGTATTTAATTAGATAGATACAAAATATATAAATTAAATATTCCTTGCAAGAAAACATTTAAGAAATTAGTAGAGGATGCTTCAACTTCAGTGAGGGCTTGTTTTATTCCAGAATTACACACACATTACATACCCTGTGGATAGTCCATTTTTGATGATATAATTCCATATACAGTACTTCTTTTCTGAAAAAAATGAAATACATGAATTCAATCAGGGTTTAAAATATGGGGACAATTTCAATGCCATGTTACACAATCAAGACAAACACTGTAAAATGAAAATTTGATGTGGCATTTTAGACATTAATGTGCGTGTAGTAGCCACAAGCCACTATTACAAAAGAATGCTGAAGAAATACTAACTAAAATATTATGGCAAAGTTGTGGCAGTCATTCAATGTTACATTAATGAGATGACACAGGGCACTAACACAACTGATCAAATAAAATTTGGCTTATATTCATCTAAAAAAGATCTATGTTAAAGTTGATAGAAATTTCTGATTTTTTGTTTAAAGTACATGTGTGTACTGTGCACTGGCAACATACATTTTAACTACTTTATGCACTGTACTCCTATTTCAGTGTTATTACTTGAATCAGTATTTATAGTATCCTATATACAGTCTTGCAAATCCTATGACAATAACAATGTCAATCATCTGCATTACAAGAAAAGATACACTGTAAATGTGCCCCCCCAAACAATTCTATACTGTATGTGTATTTATCAATCAACACTATATTGGAGCATTAATCAATCAATATCTGGGTACAGCATATCAACCATTTAACAAGACAACACAGTAGAGTATAGGGATACATTAATCAATATACAATATCCTAATGCATTTGAAACTAGCAATATCTTGTGTTTATCAATCATTTTATTCAAGCCCTGTTCCAAGCTTTCAAGTTAAGGTTAAATCAAACAAGACTGATGCCCCTGACAGTTCTTACATATAAAGTGCATACTTTCTATATGTTCAAGCTTCCTGAAACTCTTGATCCCTTTTTTAGAACACTGTCTACATAGTCTAATTTATTTGCTAAAACAGTATTCATAATTAGAGGCTTAATAAAGGCTACAAATCCTTTGTTATTTGTGACAACTTTGTGCTCTTCATTACCTATTAAAAATTATAAATGCATTTACAGCACTGACCATGGAACATCATGTGAGCTGTACTTTTTATGAATAATGATAATGTGTTCAAGTTTAAACCATAAATTGCTTGAAAGGACATAATGCAGTACTGTATACTGCAGCATACAATACTGCACTACTATATCCAGTTCACAGAATAATTCTCAATTATTCTACAAACATGGTTCATGTCAATATCCTAAGCTATAGAAGAAAACTTTCCAAATAAGTCAATGACAAAAGAAATTAGCTGGATATCAAGTGGTCATGGTGAAAGGCTTTAGAAAATATTCATTTCCCAATGTAAATAGCTATGCCTAAATATTGCATATACATATACAGTATACTGTTCTGTACAGAAGGCATAGACCTGCCTCTTACTTATGTGCCATTTAGTACACTGCAGTACTTAGGATTATGTAAATTTCAAATTAATGTTACTCTCCATAACAATGACACATTAAAATGAAAAAACTGCTTTCCTGGCCTAATAAAGCATCAAACATTTACAGACAGTAGACTAGTTAAATCAGAATTAAAATGACAAATGTTTCTTAACCACATCCTAATATGGATATATTTGATGTTTTAAAAGTGGTAAATCTAACTGATATAATCTGCATGGATGTTTCACATCTTTCACTATTAAACTTATATCAACACTTATTAATTGCCTTTGGTATGTTGTTTGCCTCACAAAAAACACTAAGCAGAAAAAATTAAATGAAATTCCTGCTAATTATTTGCCCCACACATTTCTCATATTTATGGTTTATTTGGTTTGTCAGTCATTTTCAGTCATGCCATTATCATTCTAAGCTTAACTAAATACTGCAATTACTGATAATGACTTGCAAAATACATTAAAGGTGGTGATGTACTTCAACTACTGGTCTTACTTCCATTAAAGTCATAGAACTGTACTCTAACCTAAGTTCATCCTACCTTCAAACCAGATTAAAAGCTATTTGCTGTTTCGTAGGTCTGGTTCCATACAATCACATTTTCAGGCTTATAAATTCGTAGCTAAAAGGTAAGCCAAGTGTTGAAAGTTGGATACCTCATCCATGGGAAGCAGATGTCATATTTCTACTTGGATCATTAAACCAGTTAAGATTTTTTAGATAAAGTATCGCAACACTATATCTGTCCATGCATTTGCAATTGTTACTATCGATCACTGGAAACTAGTCTTGAGGTTACTGTATTAACGATCTCATACATCATGTATGTTCCACAACTGCTTCAATTTCACCAAACCGTCGGCAGCTTTCTTTAAATGCAAATAATCGCATATGTCGCTTAAAGAACATTATGGACACTCATCAACATAAGTCACAAACATTTCAGACTTCACAAATGGTGTTCCTGTATCCACAAAGTCAATGACAAGTCGTATAATTCAGTTCAATGTCTATGAAACATCAACAACCGTCCTGAGGGAGCCTGTTTGGGGTTGAGGCCAATATGGCCTCCCTCACCGCCAAAACGAAGACATAGCGAGAAAAAACCTTTCCTATACAGCAATCGTGGCACCTTCAATATATGTTACTCGTCCTACAGTTCTCCCGGCACATCTATAATATCTGGGACCACACACCGAGCTATATCAGAACCAACAAAGGTAAAAGTGAGCAATACTTACAATACGTGAGGCGAGGCGAGAGCGTTTCGGGTGTCATGCTGCGCAGTGTAGTTGTCTGGGCGGCCACCAGAGCGCCGCTCACGTCCGCCATTTGCACATCAGCAGTAAACAAACCATCAGCTGACTCGACCTCTCCTCCTCTCGCCTGCCTCCCTCTTGTTACTCGAGTTTTTCCTTCTCCCAGTGAATCATCATGGAGTGGCTGCATTTAGTGGTTGTAAAGCTGGCTATGAAGGACTTCTCCGATTTTTGAAGGTCAGAAAAACTTCTTGGAAAGGAAAATAACGCTTGTTTTGCCGAGTAAAAGGATTTGATTCCGCAAGTCTACACTTTCCCACCCACTCGATGATGTGATAATTTGTGACCATATCATGCTGCTAATTTTAAAGAAAACGATACAGTGACATGAAACAACGCTCTTCATACAGAGATGAACTTCTCTAGGAAGCCTTCTGATAAACTACGATATCCGTATCGACTGTGGACGAAGATCGTGTTGAAACACTGACATTGTGAGACTGAAGATGTGTTATTTTGCTATGCTGCTCACGCGTGAGTCCATGTTTCTTTAGAATACGAGTTTAAACGTGATTTTTTAATGTTTATTTTGTATTAATATAATTTACGTGCAAAATCTTAAATAGTATAAAATAAATCCCAAAGTGCACAGGTCTATCCTGAACTGTTATATAGATAAATTGATCTGGTAAGTATTAGCTTGGCTACGAACAGTTTTTATTAATACTTAATAATATGAAACCCAGAGGACACCATATTGAAGTAAAACGAAGTGTTGTATTTTAAAATTCACTCCCTTCAAGAACGAACTAGCATAGCTACTGCCTGAAATAGAGGTATATACTTTCCTTAAATTAATTAATTAAATTAATTTAATTATTATCCCATTTCTAACCCCCATACATACACATGCTGTATATGTACAAGACATAGTGCATAAGAGAATACAGTATACATTTTAAACGGGATTCTGGGAGCCTTTTGATAATCACATGATAATTCATTGTGTCTGGGGACAGGAGGCCAGAGTGTATTCATTCACGTTAGGCTTATATCGAGGTCCCCTGTCCAGGATGCAACCCCACAGGAAACTAACTCCTGAGTACCTACTTCCTGAGTATCTACGCAATGCTATGTGAACAGGCGCATTAGGGGGAAGTAAATGTGCCCAACCTTTTCTGTCCCACCCGAAATTCGCGATTGTGCGTCGAGTACGAACTCAACTGTACAATGTTTAATGATCATATAAAGAATTAGAAAACCCCTTACTGACGCGATCAATATATTTCCACATAATTAGTAGGCCATTACAAACAAATAAGTTATTGTATACACAGTGTAGTGAAGCGTGAGATTTAGTAGAATGTTTGAGGTGTAGGGGAGTGTTACGTGCCATTTGTGGATGCGGGGAGGTGTAGGAAATTGGTGTGTACCTGGCGCATACCTGGAGAGGGTCTCGAGAGTTTTTCTACTCCCCGAGCCCGCCCTTAGGTCAGGCTCGACTTGTGATAACTTTGTCAGACAGAATACTGCTTGGAGCGGCCCACAGGCCCTCACATCCACTACAGCCTAGTTGGTTCAGCGTGGGTAGAGGACTGAGTGCGGGGAGAGGACGAGCGTGTATTCACCTTGTGCTTGCGGGAGTTGAGCTCTACTTTTTCGTCCCGCCTCTAAATTGTCAATCAACTGTCACTAACTACCAACTACTTTTTTTCTTACACCCCCAGGAAGCAGCCTGTAACAGCTGTCTAACTCCCAGGTACCTATTTACTGCATGTATTTATACCTCAATAAATTTATTTGAATTGGAACTTGAATATTTACTGCTAGGTAACAGGGGAGAGGAGGAGCATGTATTCACCTAGTTGTGCTTGCGGGGGGTTGAGTATCTACTCTTTGGCCCCGCCACTCAACCGTCAATCTACTGGTGTACAGATTCCAGAGCCTACTGGGCTCTATCATATCTATCGTGAGACGAGGTCATCTTGAGATGATTTCGGGGCTTAGGGTCAACGCGGCCCGGTCCTCGACCAGGCCTTCACCCCCAGGAATGAGCCCGTGACAGCTGACAACTCCCAGGTACCTATTTACTGTTAGGTAACAGGGGCATCAGGGAAAGAAACTCTGCCCATTATTTCTCGCTGGCGCCCGGGATCAAACCCGGGACCACAGGATCACGTGTCCAGTGTTTGAAACTGTGTATGGAGTCAGCTTCCACCACATTACTTCCTAGTGCATCCCATTTACCACCATCAATGAAACTGAAAAAGTTCTTTCTAATGTATCTGTGGCTCATCTAGGTACTCAGCTTCCACCTGTGCCCCCCTTGTTTGTGAACCACCCGTATTAAATAATCCATCTTTTTCTACCCCTGTCAATTCCCCTGAGAATTTTGTATGTGGTGATCATGTCTCCCCGAGCTCTTCTGACTTCCAGCAACACGAGGTGCAGTTCACACAGACTTTCCTCATAACTCATGGCTCTTAGTTCTGGGACTAGCCTAGTGGCATACTTCTGAACTATTTCCAGCTTCGTCTTGTGCTTGACAAGGTACGGGCTCCATGCTGGGGCTGCATTCTCCGGGATTGGTCTTACATATGTGGTATACAAGGTTCTGAAGGATTCTTTACACAGGTTTCTGAAGGCAGTTCTGATGTTAGCCAGCCTCCCATACGCCGCCGATGTTATTCTTTTGATGTGGGCTTCAGGACACAGGTTTGGCATGATATCAACTCCTAGATCTTTCTCTTCGTCCCTTTCATGAAGTACTTCATCTCCCATTCGGTATCTAGTGTCTGGCCTCCTATTTCATCTGCCTAGTTTCATCACCTTACATTTACTTGGGTTGAACTTTAGTAGCCATTTGTTGGACCATTCCTTCAGTTTGTCTAGGTCATCTTGTAGCCTTATACTATCTTCTTCTGTCTTAATCCTCCTCATAATTTTTTTTGCATCAGGAAGCATCGAGGAAACGAGTCTATTCCCTCTGGGAGATCATTTACATATATCAGAAACAGAATAGGTCCAAGGACTGATCCCTGTGGTACTCCACTGGGGACGTTTCGCCACTGAGATCCCCCCCCCTCACAGTTACTCACTGTCTTCTGTTGCTTAGGTACTACTTTATCCAGTGGCGTACCTTTCCTTTCAGGTACTCTGCATCCAGATGTTCCACTAGTTTTTTCGCACAATCTTCTCCATCATCTTACATGGTATACAAGTTAGGAACACTGGCACTGGTTCAGTGCCGCCTGTCTATTAACCTTCTTCTATATTCGGACCACATTAGGACTTCCAAATTTTTGGCAGTTCATCTGTTACCAGCCATTTGTTGTACACCATAGATAGTGGCAGGCAGAGCTTCTGCTCCTTCCTTTAGTATCCATGGTGAGATTCTATCCAGGCTTACAGTCTTTGTCACATCCAAATCTAACAGATGCTTCCTCACCTCCCCACTTGTAATCATAAACTCCTCTAGTGGTGTCTGGTTAGGCATTCCCTCTCTTATCTCTAACACTTCTTCCTCTATTGTGAAGACTTCCTGGAATTTCTTTTCGAGTCCCTCGCACACTTCCTTGTCGTTTGTAGTAAATCTGTCTGCTCCTATCCCCAGTTTCATTACCTGTTCCTTCACTGTTTTTCTCCTGATGTGGCTGTGCAGCAATTTAGGTTGAGTCTTTGCCTTGCTTGCTATGTCATTTTCATATTGTCGCTCTGCCTCTCTTCTCTCCCTTTGATTGTTCACCCCATACTCATCCTGTGAGCGGTAGCGCAAAAAACATTACAGAGGGCACAAAAGGTCTTTATCAGACCTCAACGGAGATTATTACATAAACAATTCTATCTGTCCTTCACACCTTATAATTACAATGTCAGCTAGTTACAGAGAATGTTCTATTTCAAGAGCTATATATTTACAGTATGTCATTATTCTTTAATGGTAGGTCTTATCGCTAATACATAATTGTTTGAGCAATGGAGATATTACAGAGTCATAGGGGAACGGCTGTTTATTATTAGTCTTCGCAATACACTACTTGTTTCTTAATCTCATATGGCGTTTATCTGCTGGGAGCGAAATATGGATACAGTGCAAGGATTTCAGGTATTTTATCCTTAGTAATAAGATAGGTTGCCATATCATACAACATGAGTTTAGATTTACCTAAATGGCTCAATTTTATTACAATCCAAGATATAGTGTTCAAGTGTGTGTCCCTGCATTTGTCCACACACTTTACTTCATCTAAATCCCTATACAAGCCGAACTGCCAGAGATACTTGTAGCCAAGTCTTATACGAGCTGTGACATCGTCTGTTAGTCTGCTTATTTTGTTACTTGCCCCATACACATGTTTTACTCCACACATTTCATTCTCGTAAACAATGGACCTACTAGTTCCAATTTGCACTGTTCTACTTTCTTCAAATTCATCCAGAAGTTCTCGTCTAATGACTCTTTTAAGGGACTTACTTGATAACTCAAGATTCCGTTCAATACTGTCTTTATTTACTGCAACCTTAGCAAGGGCATCATCGATATTATGTTCCTGCAGGCCAATGTGAGAGGGAATCAACATTTTTATGTTTGACCCTTGTTAATTATGCTTATATATCTTTGGCTTCTGACACAAGCACTGATCCCTGATGTATTCATTCCTGGCGCTCTGGTATCTTTCTCTGCTCTCTAGTTTCCTGTTATTTCTATAGTTTCTCCACGCCCTTGTACTTAGTTGCTTTGCTAGCTTACATCTCTGATTACACAATGTGTTTTTTGTCTGCATTTCATTTTTTTTATTTTGTGTGTGTGCATTTGCCTAGTTGTACTTACCTAGTTGTGCTTGTTGGGGTTGAGCTCTGGCTCTTTGGTCCAGCCTCACAACTGTCAATCAACTGGTGTACAGGTTCCTGAGCCTATTGGGCTCTATCATATCTACACTTGAAACTGTGTATGGAGTCTGCCTCCACCACATCACTTCCTAATGCTTTCCATTTGTCTACTACTCTGACACTGAAAAAATTCTTTCTAATGTCTATGGCTCATTTGGGCACTCAATTTCAACCGTGTCCCCTAGTGCGTGTGCCCCTGCTGTTAAATAGTCTATCTTTATCTCCCCTATCAATTCATCTTAGAATCTTTTATGCGGTGATCATGTCCTCCTCCCCTAACTCTTCTGTCTCCCAGTGACGTGAGTTTTAATTCCCGTAGTCTCTCCTCGTAGCTCATACCCCTCAGTTCGGGTACTAGTCGGGTGGCAAACCTTTGAACCTTTTCCAGCTTAGTCTTATGCTTGACTAGATATGAACTCCATGTTGGAGCCGCATACTCCAGGATTGGTTTGACATATGTGGTATACAAAGTTCTAAATGATTCCTTACACAAGTTTCTAAAGGCCGTTCTTATGTTGGCCAACCGGGCATATGCTGCTGATGTTATCCTCTTGATATGGGCTTCAGGGGACAGGTCTGGTGTGATATCAACCCCTAGATCTTTCTCTTTGATTCTTGAAGCATTTCATCTCCCAAATGATACCTCGTATCTGGTCTCCTGCTCCCTACACCTATCTTCATTACATTACATTTGCTTGGGTTAAACTCTAACTACCATTTGTTCGACCATTCCTTCAGCTTGTCTAGGTCTTCTTGAAGCCTCAAGCAGTCCTCCTCTGTCTTAATCCTTCTCATAATTTTGGCATCGTCCGCAAACATTGAGAGAAATGAATCTATACCCTCTGAGAGATCATTTACGTATATCAGAAACAGGATAAGTCCGAGTACAGAGCCCTGTGGGACTCCACTGGTGACTTCACACCAATCTGAGATCTCACCTCTCACTAACTCTCTGCTTCCTATTTGCTTAGACACTCCCTTACCCACTGGAGCACCCTACCAGTTACTCCTGCCTGTTTCTCCAGCTTATTCATCAGCCTCTTATGGGGTACTGTGTTAAAGGCTTTCCGACAGTTCAAGAAAATGCAGTCCGCCCATCCTTCTCTTTCTTGCTTAATCTTTGTCACCTGATCGTAGAATTCTATTAAGCCTGTAAGGCAAGATTTACCCTCCCTGAACCCATGTTGATGGGGTGTCACGAAGTCCCTTCTCTCCAGATGTGTTACTAGGGGTTTTCCTCGCGATCTTCATCACCTTGCTGTATTGGTTGTTCATACATTTATTCAGCTACACACAGAAATCACAATAGCGTGATGCATCAAATTAACAAATCCACAAGGGTCGTGATGACGGTTCGAACCTACGTCCGATATGATCCCAGACGCGCCTTAGTCGACTGCGCTATGACATGGTTAAAAGAATTGCAACCTGGAGTGCTACTGCCCTCACAAGGCTCCCGCAGCTTCGAAGCCCAGACCGGGGTTTTACACAATTCCCCCATGCACCCGGGCTCTGTCAACCAAATGTTCTACCTCTTCGCCCTTACTTCAATACGCAATAAAGTGTATTGAAGTTGCAATTACACTGTCGTCAATACACAATACAGTATGTTGAAGTTAGGACGAAGAGGTAGAGTAGAACATTTGGTTACCAGAGTTTACTACAGTTACAAACAAATGGCTACCAGAGGTTAACTTGAGTAAGTGTAATGAAAACAGGTGTAGGGAGCAGAAAGCCAGGCACAAGATTCGACTTGGAAGATAAAATCCTACAAGAATTAGGTAAAGAGAAAGAACTAGGAGCTGATATCACACCGAACCTGTTTGTTCCCTGAAGCCAAAAGGCTTCAGGGATGATACAAAAGGGTATCATCAGCAGCATATGGTAGGTTGGTCAAAATATGAATTGCCTTTAGAAACTTATGTAAGGAATTATTCAGAACCTTATATGCCAGATCAATTCTGGAGTATGTGGCTCCAGCGTGAAGTACATATCTAGTCAAACATAAGACAAAGTTAGTGAAAGTTCAGAGATATGCCCACAGGCTAGTCTTAGGGCCGAGAGGTATGAGTTATGAAGCAAGGCTACCGAAATTAAACCTCTCCTTACTGCAAGACAGAAGAGCTTGGGGAAGACATGATTACCACCTATAAAATTCTGAAAGGAATGGGGGGGGGGGTAGAAAAAGAGAAACTATTTAGCACAAGTGTAACACGAACAAAGGGACACAGTTGGAAACTTGGTACCCAATTGAGTCAGACACATTAGAAGGAACCTTTTCAGTGCATAGTAACAAAATGGAATGCATTGGGAAGTGATGTTGTAGAGGAAGATTTTATACAGTTTCAAAGGTAGATATGATAGAGCCCAGTAGGCTTAAGAATTTGTACACCAGTTGACTGATAGTTGAGAGGCGGGATTAAACAGCCAAAGCTTAACCCTCGCAAAACAATTAGGTGAGTACACCCACCCACCAGAAAGTAGAGGAAGATACCCGAGAGGAAAGGAATGAGAACCTCAGTATAACAAGTGAAGCAGAGACTGAAAACGACAGGTAGTGAACAAAATCCCAACCCAAACTGATTCACATCCATATCACGAGGAAAACAACAGTGAAGGAGCAGATAATGAAACTGAATAATGAAGCAAGAAGTGCCTGAATTGAAAGATGGAGTGTTAAACTAAGCATCACTGGAGTAATTTGAGGTTATCAATGATGATCACTTACAAACACGGCTTCAGGGACGGTGAATCTTTCTTTGCGTATTTAATAGAATTCTATGACCAAGCGACAAACATTAAACGAGAGAAGGCTGGGCAGACTGCATACTTTTGGATTTATCAGAAAGCCTTTGACACAGTATGAATACTGTGTCATACTGTCTTATGAATACTGTACTATATTGTAGAGTACAGTCGGGTTCAGTCTCAACTCACAATCGAGAATTACGGGTCGAATCCCGGGCGGGATAGAAATGGTTCTACATTCTTGTAAAACCACTAGCACGCATAGCGTTTCTGGCAGGTTCTTAATCCTAATTTTCCCCGGAATACGACCCGCCAAATAGTTTAACAACCAGGTCCCCCATGCTTGCTCTAGTGCCTGAGAGAATGCTTGGAGGGCTGGAAAAGATGCAAAACGAAGCCATGAGGATTATCCTCGGATGCCCCCGTACAACTAAATTACTTAACATGAGGAAGGAACTGACTATTTTATGTGTAGGTGATCGTATCACTGAAATTAGTGCTTTAATTGGTATCAAGATGCTTAGGCTAACCCACCTTAACCCCTGCATTGAAGCCCTCCAAGCCTTCTTCCTTGAAGGTCGGCATCCCTCCAAATGGATTACCAAAACTGCCACTGTGCTCAGAATACATAATATTCATCACCTCTACCAAGAGAGACAACGATACTTTCCTGCCCCATGGGAGATCATTCCCGTCCAAATTACTGTCCCCCCTTTCCCGCCCAAGAAGCTGATTAAAGAACAAGCCTTAAGTACAATGCCTTAAGCCAAATTGATGCTTTGGTCAGAGAGCGCTCCCTTCCCCAGATTATTTATACTGATGGATCCTTGCACCACTCCCATGGTGCAGCCGGAAGTGCAGTTGTTGTGACAGAGAGAGATGGTTCCTTCTCCCATGGGTGTGGAGCGCGTCAAAGTAACTACCAGGGACAGTAGGGGTTCCACAGGGCAGCATCTTGGGACATCTATTTCTTATATACATTAATGATTTGCCAAATGTTTTTGACATTCTTAAACCTATATTATTTGCTGACGATACTACCTTCATCTATTCTGACCCCAACCCCCACACACTAAATAATATTGTCAACAATGAATTAAAAAAGTCCACTCATGGATGTCAACCAACAAACTCACACTAAACATATTAAATACCTACTACATTTTATTTGGTAGTAAATCATCAAATCAGATTGAACTTCAGATAGACAATGTTAACATTGCCAATAAAAACGAGGGAAAGTTCCTTGGGCTATACATAGGCAAGAGAATGAACTTCAGCACCCACATATAACACATTGCTAAAAAGTATAAAAACTGTCGGTATACTTAATAAAATCAGATATTATGTTCCTCACTCTGCTCTGGTTATACTACGCACTAATATATCCCTATCTTACATACGGTATCAGCATGGGGGATTCAACCACTGGTTCCATAAGATGAGAGGAAATGTCAGCACTGGAAAAATGCCCGAGAGACCACTGGAACATTATCCAACACAGTGCACAGTTATAACCCCAATAAGATTTCAACTTAGATTCAACAGAACAGAAGAAATTGTTAAACACATGGGACAAACTCTTACTGAAGCGACCATAAGAGTCATAAATTCTCACACTCCGCATAAGTAAAACAGAAACAAGCAACACTTAATGAGCCAGCCAGAGGCTTAGGGCTCGTGCAGGAATTTCCCTGAAAAAAAAACTGCAAATCACCTTAAGTCCATCATCACTCTGCAAAAATCTACTATCAGAACATGACAAAATGTTTTCAGACAACACACAGTCCGTCAGTTTAAGTCCTTTAACATGTTCATGTTAAGGCATGTAACTAGCACATTCTCATGTGCTAGTTACGTGTACAAAACCTTGTTCCTAAATGCTAATCTTGATCTGAAACTTTTTCTTGATAGGTGTAACAGAACCCGTGAGCACCTCTCCAGAAATAAATATCTCTTTGATATTCCCAGAGTCAAACTAAATCTGTGCAAACATTCCATGCAAATAAAAGGACCCGGTTTATGGAAATCACTCTCTGATGAATTAAAAAAAATCCAACCTATACTTTGTTCAAAAGTAAAACCAAAAAGTACCTCATTACATCCTCATAGTTTCCTACCTTGTGCTTCAAACTCACACCGATCTTGTACTACCTACTTCCTCAATATTAGAACCTAAGACTAATTACGTACTTCATTTCTACTAGTGTAATCACCTCTGTTAATTTATCTTGTTGATATAAAACCTTGCTACGATATACTTTTCACCTTACCTGATGTTCGATTAAGGACCTGCCCGAAACGCTGTGCGTGTTAGTGGCTTTGCAAGAACGTAAAAATATCACTAATGTAATCTCACCAACCCATTGTACCTTCTTGTAAATAAATTTAGATTAAGGTTTAATTGAGTTAGTTTTCATTGTGTACATTACGTTCAGCATTCCTTGGGTGCGTTTCCTATCACCTAATAGGAAAGCAGCAAATCGATACCCAGGAATTAGTCAGCTCATTAAAAAGCTGTGTGTATAAGAGAGACAGAGACAGAGAGAGAGAGAGAGAGAGAGAGAGAGAGAGAGAGAGAGAGAAAGTGGGTTAGCTTTTGAGAAAATGAAGGTTGTGTCATCAGCAAATAGCATAGACCTACGCTGCTGAGAAGCATTTGGTAGCTTCAGCTTGTCATTGATGTATATGAGAAAGAGGAGTGTACCAAGTATACCTGTGGAACGCCAATATTAATAGGCTGTGTGGCAGAAACACCACACATATTGGTGTCTGACACTGAAGATGGAATATATGATAGGGAGTGACCACAGACTTCGTTCGTGTCGTCAGTTTTGTGGTGTTTACAAATATCAATATGTTCGACTACATCTCTGTAGATCATTTATTTTAATCAGGAAGAGCATGCGTCGAAGGACTGACTCTTCTTGAGATATTCTGCATGTTACAGCTGCCCACCATTGTCTTTCAGATATTCCTTTATCAGTTGAGGCTTCTCCCTGTCACCAGACCTGTATCTCTATGTATGTTTTCTTTGAGGCTACTTATTTGTGCCTGCTAGATCGAGCTCTAGTTCTTTTACCTCGCCTTTCCAGCCATCGCTTGTCAAATACCCCCCCCCCCCTTCCGAAATAAATATCTGCTTGATACCTGCTTGATGGGGTTCTGGAAGTTCTTCTACTCCCCAAGCCCGGCCCGTGGCCAGGCTCGACTTGTGAGAGTTTGGTCCACCAGGCTGTTGCTTGGAGCGGCCCCCTACCCACATACCCACCACAGCCCGGCTGATCCGGAACTTCTCTTCGAAAACAGTCCAGTTTTCTCTTGAAGATGTCCACGGTTGTTCCGGCAATATTTCTGATGCTCGCTGGTAGGACGTTGAACAACCGCGGACCTCTGATGTTTATACAGTGTTCTCTGATTGCGCCTATGGCACCTCTGCTCTTCACTGGTTCTGTTCTGCATTTTTTTCCATATCGTTCACTTCAGTACGTTGTATCCTATCATATCTTTACATTTGTTAATGGAATTGGCATTTACTGCCTGCTCGTCTATTTCATTACTTTATTCCTATTACTCTTATGCTGAATGAACACTTTTTTTTACATCTCTTTCGTTTATCCGTATGTCCTCTTATTCTAATAGTATTTATTGTGAATATATCCTATTTTTCCACCCTGTCATTTATTTGAAGTATGTATCTTGTTTCCTCTCTCTTATATTCTAGCGTCGTTGGGTCCAGATCTCTCAGCGTAATTCTGGGACGAGTCTCCGCTGCAAACTTCAGTATCTTTTTCAAGTTTTCTTGTATTGCTTTTTTTTTTTTCTTTTGCGGAAAGGGTTTTATGACGGGACTGCTTACTGTACGACTCGTTTCATGTATGGGGTGTACAGCGTTGTGAATGCCTTCATTAAGGTTCCTCAAGTTTGTTTTGATATTCGTCAGTTTAGAGTATGGTGGACACGTTATCTTATGTACTGGTGTGTGTGCCTCTGCGGTAAGGCGTGGTCTTATATCTAATCATGTATTTTTCTTTATATTTTAAATATGTGTTTGCCTTCGTTGTTGTACTCCGTCCTGCTGGTCTCATGTCCTGTCCCTAATCTCATGACCTCATACTTACTGGTAACGAATTCCTGTAGTCATTTCTCGGATCAACTCTGCTGTTTGTTTTGGCCTTCTTTAAGTATTCTACAATCTTTCAGTCTCGACTCTCAATTGTACCATCAGCAAACTTTGGTATGTAGTAACTCTACCCCTATAGTTAGGTTACTGACATCGCTGATCTGAATTCTTGCCCCTAATGACACTTTCCCCGTCTGTTTGGTAGCGTCATCTGCATCAGTGTTCCTGTCTTGTTGTCATCACATTGGGTAGAACTGCAATAGGTTTGTTAGACATGATTTCCCTTCCCAAAAGCTATGTTGGTGCATGTTAGAAACCCAATCATGTTCAGATGTTCTACTAGTCTTATCCTATTATTCTTAAAATACCTTGCAATACATGCTTGTTAGTGACACTGATCTATAATTTGACGGCTCCTTCGTGCCCCCTTTCTTGCATCTTGGTACCACATTTGCCATCTTCCAGCTAAATAACTCTCTTCCCCAGCTAGTGAATCTATTGAGATTAATATGGAGGGTCTGTGCAAGATCCTTCAGCACCCTCACTGAAGCCGGCCGAGCGGACAGCACGCTGAACTTGTGATCCTATGGTCCTGGGTTCGATCCCAGGCGCAGGCGAGAAACAATGGGCAGGGTTTCTTTCACCCTATGCCCCTGTTACCTAGCAGTAAAATAGGTACCTGGGTGTTAGTCAGCTGTCACGGGCTGCTTCCTGGGGGTGGAGGCCTGGTCGAGGACCGGGCCGCGGGGACACTAAAAAAGCCCCAAAATCATCTCAAGATAACCTCAAGATAACCCTTGATGATACGTTGTCTGGTCCTTAAGCCTTCGTTACACCTAGTACCTCTAGGTGCCTCATTACCTCATCTGTTGTTGCTCTTATATTTATCAATATCTGGGGTTACCTTTTTTACAACATGGAGTTGGCATTGAGTTTTTTACAAGTTTCCTTACAATGTTATGCATATTCTCCTCCCCTCGTTTGGGCTATCTACTTCACTTGGTCATTCACCCGTCACTGTCCTTCTTGGTCTTGGATGCAATGTTATATTACTTTTTTTCGGTTCTCTTCTGATTTTGATATATTCATTTCTAGCCTTATTGCCTCTGCTTGGGTTTTCTTGTTTCCTTCGTATTTTTATTTTTTTTTTTTATTCTTAGCATTATATGCTAAACAATGGGTTGTTATAATCCCTTTTCATTTCGTCCCTTAGTGATGATATCTGCTCAGTATGTGTATGTGTATATTATCACATATTTGTACTCCTATTTGTGCCTGCAAGGTACAGCATTGGCTCTTGGACCCTACTTTTCTAGCCACGGGTTTAAACAATGACTCCTGTCCAAATTCCTCATCATATCTACTTTTAAAATTATGAATAGTTTGTTTCCACAACGTGCTGCTTTAGTTCATTCCATTTTCCCACTACTCTTACGCTAAATTAAATTTTTCTAACATCTCTATGACTCATTTGAGTCTCAAGCTTCCACCCTTGTCCCCTTGTTCTGTTGGTATTCAGTGTGTGAACATTTCGACTATTTTAACTATGCCAATTTCCCTAAGTGTTTTATACGTCTCTATCATATTTCCTCGCTCCCTCCTTTTTCTAGCGTAGTCAGGTTCAGTTCCTTCAGTCGCTCTTCATACTCCATTTCTCGTAATTATGGGATAAGTTCCCATAATTCTCAGTTCGCAGAATCCCAGTTCGCAAAATTCTGAACCTTTTCCAGTTTCTTTGTGTGTTCAGGTGAGGGCTTCATGAGGAGCAGCATACTCTAAGACTGGTCTCACGTAGGCAGTGTAAAGCACTAAATCCCTTACTTAGGTGCTTAAATGATGTTCTAACATTTGCTAGCATAGAGTACGCTGCTGTTATCCTATTTATATGTACCCCATGAGTTAGATTAGGTGTTAGGTCCACTCCCAGGTCTCTTTCTCGGGTCGTCACAGGTAGGTAGTTTCCCTTCATTGTGTACTGTCCCTTTGGTCTCCTGTCACCTAGTCCCATTTCTATCACTTTACACTTACTCGTGTTGAACTCCAATACCCATTTCTCCGACCATCTCTAAAACTTGTTAAAGTCCTCTTGGAGGATCCTAGTATCCTCATCTATTATAACTCGTCTCACTAATTTCACGTCATCTGGAAACATCGGCGAGGAGAGAGGGGAAGAAAGGGGTAACTGGGAAAAAGGGAAATTGGGCGATACGCGGGTGGGGAGAGAGGGGAAGGGGAGAGAAACCTGGTCACAGCCGCATATCCACTCTAGCATTTAATAAATCAATCAGAACTGATAGTGGCCCTACTGCCTGAGAGTCGCTCAATTGGTCCCAATATTCAAGAAGAGTAACAGAATCCTTGCTTCGAACTATCGACTAATGAGCTTAACCATGACTGTGGAAAAGTTTCTGGACACAATAATTGCAGAGTGCAATAAATCACTCAGAAAATTACAGGTTGAGAAGACACTCCCAACACGGGTTTACAAGAAGTCATTCTTGCTCACCATTTTATCATCTTTTAATTCAAGTGCAATTTGATTTAGTTGTCAACAACAGTAAACAAGATGTATTTCAGGACCTCAACAGTCTTCGACAAAGTTCCACACGAAAGGCTACTTAGGAAGGTCGGAGCTCATGGCACATAAAAAGTAATTATCGTAGCATAAATTGTCTAGTCACTGATGTTAAAGTATTTAAGTGTCATTAATATGGTATTCATTTTGTGGTAAGAAAACTTTTTTAAATGCGCATTTACCTGATATCTGCTGGACAATGCTGAAATTGCAAAATCTGAATGCGAAAAACGATATGGAAGTCATGATTTGTAGGAATCTTAAAACCAAAAAGTCACTAAATAAATGTACAGAATATAGTGGAATACTGTGATTTATTCCCAGAAGAATCTAATAATACTCTTCACAGTTTGCTCCCTAGATTACGGAGTGAATATCGATGCTCTCGAGAAAAATCTACGTAGAATGGCTGTTGTGTCCCTGGTATTAATTGCCTATGTAAGCTGTCAGGAAAACTATTACCTCACCCTTCATCAATGAGATGGAATGTGGAAAAATTTAGAGATTATATATAACCTTCATAAATGTTAAAGTTTATTTAATTATAATTATATGCTATAAAATTATAGCCATCGCCAGTGTGCTTACTGAAGGTAGCCACACTACCTGCATAATAACCCTGGCGCTGTCCACTCGTTGGGTGCGGGAGGTATCATAGGTAAATCAAATTGTTATGAAACTAGTTCACCACTAATGTAAATTGCTTAGCTAAAAGATCATTGGGGTCCAGTACTTGAACCCATTATGTGACTAACCTTTGTGCCGCTTACCCACAGGATGGATATGCGCTCCCTAATAAACAAATTAAACTGAAAAAGCTTGTATTTTATAGGTGTTGCTCCCTAAATGTGCGTCGGAGGCAGCGAGTTAGCCGAGTATCAGCTCGGGAGGGGACAGGGGAGGGGTTGTCTGCAGTGTAGTTGGTCTGTTTTCTGTGAGTTCCATTCCTGAGATGACTTGTCCGTACTGTGTCCCATCTATGTTGCACTATGTAGTGTATGTGTATGTGGCGGATGTTTCCTGCGGCCACATTGCCTTTAATGTAACCTTTTATTTTTTTTTAGGTAGATGTGTTCAACCGATTACGTCTTCCTCAGTGAAGGCGTCCACTGAGGAAGTCTTAATATCTTCCAAGCTTTTCCTCCTCAGCTGCTGACTTAGCAGCGTCTCCTTCACCCGGCATCAAGTTTATATCTTAGGGTGATATCTTGTTACTTTCTCCGGCACGACAGTAGTGTTTGACCACATAATACCACGAGACTGCTTTTTTGCTTCTGTAGCTACTTCATATTTCTTAACACAACGTACGTCTGTCACATTTACCAAGATGAAAATGATCAACTATCGCCTCCAGTTACAGGCATCTATAGGCATGTCTCCTGTTCTCTTCCAAGTGGTATTCATATGGTTCAAGGGGTTTCAACATAAGATTATCCTTCTCTTGTTGATTAACAAATACGATTGTCTCAATGCTATCATTATGTACCTTGATTAATGCTAGACATAATCTATTAAAGTGGTCTTTTTCAATGGACAAGAAATGACTGTGTTTGGAGGGTCCAAAGTTTTTCAATAATCACGTCCCTTCACCCTAACAAACCACGGACTCCAACACCAGCAGAAATAGGTGTTTCAAGGATAACTATTAATTGGTTTAATGCTACCCAGTGAACCAATGGTATACGAAGACTTAATGCCCTCTTGAACCTAGTCAGAACGTGACAGCACACAGCCTACGGAGCTGTGACAACACACGCCCCATGCAGCCGTGTACGTGAGACACAGCACATCCCATGCAGCTGTGTACGTGAGACACAGCACACCCCATGCAGTCGTGTACGTGAGACACAGCACACCCCATGCAGCTGTGTACGTGAGACACAGCACACCCCATGCAGCTGTGTACGTGAGACACAGCACACCCCATGCAGTCGTGTACGTGAGACACATCACACTCCATGCAGCTGTGTACTTGAGACACAGTACCGGACCAACCAGGCTGTGGTGGATATGTGGGCCTGCGGGCCGCTCCAAGCAACAGCCTGTTGGACCAAGTTATCACAAGTCGAGGCGAGGCCGGGCTCAGGGAGCCCTCTCCAGGTATGCTCCAGGTATACACACACTCCATGCAGCTGTGCATCAACGCCACCATTGCTACGTATCAGAAATTTGGAGAAAGGAAGACGAATAAAACTCTGAGGGAGGCAGAGGTGGAAGGGAAGAATGGTCAAGAGAAAGGGAAAGTTTAGAATGAGAGAAAATGAGAGGGGGAGGAAAGTGGTAGATAGAAAAGGTAGAAGAGTAGAAAGGCGGGAAGTGCTAGAAAATGCTGTCACCATCCATTCAAGAGTTAGTTATAAGATAAAGAATGGAACTTGTCTGTACAACAATATTATCTGATGTTATCAAGTAACAACTGTATCAATATGAATCACATAGTCCAGAATCTAAATCACAATCTTAAACCAGTATAATTTTGAGTGCTCTCCACTCTAGCTTTCACTATCCAAGATCTAGTGATCAGAATTAAAGACAATTTAAAAAAGTAAGTTAATCAATTCTATATTTACTATTATATCTTCACTGATGGGTATCATGATTCAACTATATCACTTGATATTCAAAAGTCAACATTAATACACCATTAGTCACCACACAAGACACTGAGAGCAACTACGACTGACTGCCCCTGAAAATCACACAACACATGGTTGGAAAACGCCAAATATGTCAACCTTACAAGTGCACTCACCCAAGTCTCTGTGTATAGTATAAGATGGTATTTAAGTAGGGGGGGGGGGGGGGGGCGTTGGCTGACAGAGTCCCCACCGGCCTGTGGGACAGGCCTGTGTAGACCTAGCGAGGCTTCTCTCTCTCCCTGTCTCTTATCTATCGTATCAGTTCTGAATGTCAAATGTACAGTTCCATGGGTATTTAAGGAGGAACCGGGAGCTAAATTCCACCTACCAGGAGATAGCCTCTGGCTATCTTCCTACCACATTTAGACAGCGGCTTGTTTGATGGAAACACAGCCACCCGTCTGCAATTATCAGCTTAGCAGAGAGCGAGGTCACCTGATGCTACCTGACCTCTACTCAACCTGTGAACAATTAACACTTGAAAATGTCTCTCTTGAAATGCTAAGGCCGACAGCCTGGCGCTGCCAATATCCTGTTTGACTGACTCGTTGTATGGGAAGTATTAACTAAAACCATTTATGGTGTTACAGTATGATATACAGCATACCCCACGCGGCTGTGTACATGACACAGCACACCCCACGAGGCTGTGTACGTGACACAGCACACCCCACGCGGCTGTGTACGTGACACAGCACACCCCACGAGGCTGTGTACGTGACACAGCACACCCCACGCGGCTGTGTACGTGACACAGCACACCGCACGAGGCTGTGTACGTGACACAGCACACCCCACGCGGCTGTGTACGTGACACAGCACACCCCACGCGGCTGTGTACGTGACACAGCACACCGCACGAGGCTGTGTACGTGACACAGCACACCGCACGAGGCTGTGTACGTGACACAGCACACCCCACGCGGCTGTTTACGTGACACAGCACACCGCACGAGGCTGTGTACGTGACACAGCACACCCCACGCGGGTACACACCAGATCATGCAGCAGCACAGCCAAAATGTCGATGGCCTCGTCTGCGCAAGAGCCGAGTCCAGTCATTGTGCTCACATATACTACCTTGATCCCACTTTTCTACCTCCAGTTCTCTCCCCTATACACTCACTCACTCACTCACTCACTCACACTCTCTCTCTCTCTCTCTATATATATATATATATATATATATATATATATATATATATATATATATATATATATATATATATATATATATATATATATATATATATATATATATTCTACACACACAGGTGGGCCCCATGTATATTACATATAACTTCTGCTAGCAGGCTTAGAGCTTTCTCTTCCTACAGCGTATGGTAAGTCTTACCCTTCTAGTTTTACCTGAAATACGACCCACCCAACCAGGTCTCCAACTACCACCGGGGAGGAACAGGGGCCAACAGTTCAGGATTGGCGTCAAACATTCCTCCGTGGCACGGCTTTAACGCAGACGAAAACCCTCGTCAAACGCGAGGAGTGTTCTACCACTCTTCCCCCCATGCACTCCTTCCACTCTTCTTTTCTTCCCTCCCTCCTCATTTCTCTCCACTCTCATTTATCCCTCACTCTGATCTGGATAAAACTGAGAACCACTGTCAGCAAACCGCACTCCTTTGTAAGGAGACATAGCTCTAATTGAAACACGTGTGTAGGAGACATGGCTCTCATTGAAGTCACGTGTGTAGGAGACACATGGCTCTGATTGAAGTCACGTGTGCATTGAGGAGTAATTTAATGGAATCCCAGGAAGTTAGACTTGCAGTTAAACCCCAGGAAGCATAATATTTATGGAGCACTACAACATTCCTTTTAAGCAATACTGGGCGGATCTTATTTAAGTCCACTAACACAGCTAGCTGTGTCGAGTGAGACGAACACGATGAGTTAATTTTGTGGTGGGTAATTGAGCCAGCCCGATATACAGTAGCAATCGTTGCAGATACAGTTGAATGGTGGGAAGCGACACTCCCAAAGACGCCATCTTAGATAAGGTGGCAGACTTTATTGGTATACTGTGTGAAGGTGGAGTGGCAGACCTTGAGAGCGCCACTCCATGATCATATAGCCATGTAAACTGACCTTTCGTGCTGCTGGTCTAGTCTCCCCAGCGTGTGTAGTCGTGATAGACATAATAGGTTAAGTAATAATTGTAATTACGAAGCAATAAGATGCTTATCTTAACATACTAACAAGGTTAGGTAAGGTCGGTGTTTTCTATGAATCTTTTTAAGGGTATCTATTATGTTTAGTATATCACCTATGCACGTATTTAATAAGTCAATATTGACTATACGAATTTGCGAGAACGGGTTGATGCACAAGTACTCGACAGAAGAAAACTGTGAACTAACTTACTATTAATTGAACAACCACTCAAACAAAACACTGAAGTCCTAAAGCAATTGGTGATGGACCTTTTAAGTGTTATATTTTGAAAGAACATACAAGAAGTGGGGAAGATCCTCCTCAATATCTCATTTTGCTACTAATTAAAAAAATATATATTTTATACATAGTGAAAATTGCAGGGAAATACGCAAGCGATGAGTCACAATGACGTGGCTGAAGTATGTTGACCAGACCACACACTAGAAAGTGAAAGGACGACGACGTTTCCATTGATACTGGTAATGTCTCAAAAGGGCCACCACTTACGGGCTATTCATGCCCGTACCACCTTTTGGGTGGCTTAATCTTCATCGATCAATCAATCTTGGACACATTCACGGGAGATATCCCCCGTCACGCAGGGTGCAGTCGCACCTCCACGACTGCACCCTGCAGTATCTCATACATCTCCAGTATCATCTATTGGTACTGGTAATGGCTCGAAAGGGCCACTACTTACGGGCTATTCATGCCCGTGCCACCTTTTGGGTGGCTTAATCTATATCAATCAAAATCGACGACGTTTCGGTCCGTCCTGGACCATTCTCAAGTCGATTGTGATGACTGAAAGATTGATTGATAAAGATTAAGCTACCCAAAAGATAGCACGGGCATGAATAGCCCGTAAATGGAGGCCCGTTGGAGGCATTACCAGTATCAATAGCTGATACTGGGGATCTATGGATGGATTGGATCTTCAAGGTCGCTCGCTGTTGATAGCCTACAGGAGGCTTAGTCGCCAGGTTGCAGTTTAATGTGCAAAGCGACGCTTTATATCTGAACAGAACAACCACGGTAGTTTAGTACCATCAGGATCGTCGTCCCTTTCGAGGAATTGCATTTGTCCGTCTGTGAATTTGTGGTGGAATTCTGGGTCGCGGTATTCTTTTTTCAGTATTGTGAGATCAGTGTAATAGTTCATGGTGTGGGCGTGGACATACATAGGGTGCGGGTATTTGTTCTGGCTGATTGTTACATCTGTGGGCCAATTTTCGTCTGGTGTGCGCGTTGCCATTGAACTTGCTGGGCGGAATGAACAGCACATGGCAAGTACTTTTGTTTTTGTCGTCGTCGGTCGCAAGGCCGTTCTCGTCGACGTCGATGGCGGCTCTGGAGAGCCTCTTGGTGTTGGTTGTGGGAGTTTCGGGTGGTCCGTCGTCGTCTTTGGATGTGGTGTCTTCGTTGGCAGGGGCAGCCAGGGTGGGTGGCGTCCCTGTTACCGGACTGGTTGTGGGTCCTGTTGCGGGGTTGGATGCCTGGTCGGCCGCAGGTGGAGGAGCTGGGAGAAGGTCGCCTGGTACCGTCACCGTCGGAAGTCCATTTGCGGTGAGTAGCCTGTTGATGGTGTAGACGTATAGGTTGACGTCGTTGCCGGCCAATTTGTCAGCGAGTACCGGTAGGAGGGTGGTGGTGTTGGTAACTGCAGGCTTGGTCGTGGTTGTGAGGGCTGCGGAGTTGAGCTCGAAGGTGAGGGACCAAGCGGTGGTGAGGTAGCAGCAGGAGCAGCTTCCCCAGAGTTCTCGGGCAAGGCCGGGAAAGCGGACGTAGGTGGGTTGGCTAGCTGAGATGAGGTGGTGCTTGCCGTCATCTTTTTTATTTCCTCCTGCCGGTGGAGACAGTCAGGTGAAACTGCAGAGTAGGCAACGTCGGTGGGAGGATGTGCAGGCTGTGTAGTGATGCTCCTGGGCGCAGATACTGCATTTCCGCACTTGCTTGGTGCACTTACTAAAGTGGAAGTACCGGTAGCACTTGAAGCACTGGCGGAGCTCCGTGTATCGTTCCTTGGTCATGTGGAATCGTAATTCCGGCGCACTTAAGGCCGTGTTCTTTGGCGTTAGTGGCTGCGATGACCATGCTGAAGGTCACTTTCAGTGCGGGTCTGTGAGTGTTGTTGGAGTTGGTGCAAATCTTGGCCACTACTGCTGTCAGCGTCGGGTTCAGGGAATTGATGCTGGCGAGGATGTCGTTGTCGCTGCGGTCAGAGAACCATGCGCTGATGTGTCTGGCAAACAGTCCTGTCCGCCAGGTAGCGTCGTGGAGGAGTGAGGGTGAGGCTGGCATCAAGCAGGGTGGTCGTGCTGGAAGCGGCGAATAGTTTCTCAAAGTCATTGTCGCTGGAGAAAGAAGGTGAACACCTTCCCTGGTCTCCAGGATGTCAGCTGGTGAGACCTTTTCTAAGATCTCAGCCGTGGTGAGAATGAAGTCCTCTCGGAGGCGAACCTTGACTGTGCAGCATGGTGCGGGTGAATTATCGATTCAAGTAACTTTCCCACAATAGACGTTAGGCTAATTGGCCGATAGTTTGATGCAAGTGATCTATCTCCTTTCTTAAAAATTGGTACCACATTAGCAACCTTCCACGACTCTGGCACTCTGCCTAACTCTATTGATTTATTAAATATGGTAGACAGTGGCTCACAAAGCTCCTCTTTGCATTCTTTAAGCACCCTGGCAAACACTTCATCCGGTCCTGGGGATTTGTTTGACTTGAATTTTACTATGTGTTTAATTACATCCTCCCTGGTAACTGCTAAACTAGTCAACCTGTCCTCGTCCCCACCCACACAGACTTACTCGGCTGAAGGCATATTGTTAAGTTCCTCTTTAGTAAATAGTAAAGCAGTAAATTAGTAAAACATGCCGAAAACTTACAACAAATAAAACTCCTTGTCCTGACTGGTATCCGGGAGAGTTCTAAAAGAATGCAAGGAGCAGGTCAGTGGGCCACTTAAGAATATATTTAATAAATAAACAAATAATAATAGTAAGCAAATAATTTAATAAATAAATCTGCATTGGTAGTGTCCCGACCACCTGCGGGTCGCTAATGTGGTCCCAATGCTCAAGAAAAGGGATAGACCGCTTTGCTGTTAAGTACCGACCAATAAGCTTGATAATGACCATGATAAAATTTGACAATAATTGCAGAGTGCAATAAATCACCTAGAAAATTACAGGTTGAGATGATACTGCCAACACTGGATTACAAGAATTCATTCTTGCTCACTATTTTATCCTCTTTTAATTCTAGTGCATTTGATGTAGTTGACAACAACAGTAAACAAGATGTATATCAGGACCTCAACAAGGTCTTCGAGTAAGTTCCACACGAAAGACTACTTAGGAAGGTCGGAGTTCATGGCACCAGAGGAAACATAATAAACTGGATCTGGGCATGACTGAAAGACAGAAAACGGAAGGTCAGCATAAGTGGAGTCAGAGTGGATGACGGTAACTAGTGCTGTGCCGCGGGGCCCTAAATTGGGCTCACCGATTCCTAATTCACATCAACAACCAGGATACTGCAGTGCCAGTAATATTAACATGTTAACGGACGAACAAAGATAAGGAGTGTAGTGAATATAAAAGAAGACTGATAACTGCAAATAGAAATAAACAAACTTTGGTTGTGGGTGGAAATATGACAAATGTAGTTTAAGGGTGATATATGGAAATAGGTACATCTAGTTATGCGAGACTTGGACATCGTGGATAGCAGCGACCCGAGGCTGAGACAAATTATGAAATAAAGCAAACAGGATGCTGGGATTTATAATAAGAAGCATCAGCAACATAAGCAATATCATTATCTTTAATTTATATCTAAACTTAGGGAAGAGGAAGTGTAGAGAAGCTGGCCAGGACCCGCAACAGTGGGTAAAACCTGGATAAATTTAGTTTTAAAGGGGAGTTAGTTGTTATTTTGACTGGCAACGGTTCTCTCCCGACGAGGAGAAGCGGGCGAAGGAGAACCAGTTTGTGGGGAAGGTCGGGCCTGCTCACCATAACCAGTGTGTCAACAACCGGTCCTCCGCTTATACTCTATATACACTTTGCACTGCCACGGAAAAAATATTGACCAACACAATCCTACTTAAGAAAAAAGAAACAAAATTAGTTAACAAAATCTATCAATAATCGAAAAGTTGTAAAAATAATGTGTCAGTGTATTTATTACTATTCGATATGTAAATTTCTAAACTGGCTTCTCGCCAAATGCGTCGCATTTTTACGGAATCAACCCGTCCGTAACAAATGCTGCGTATTACTGAAAATTAAAGTACGTATAATATTGACGTTTTCTCTTCATCAGGCGTGATAGGTTAGGGGAGTGGCAGAGAGAGAGAGAAGGTGCTCCCAGCTGCTTCCATATTTATACGCTCTCTGCGCATGATGAACCAACAGTTGTTCTGCCAGTCATAGTTCCCCCGTCTTCTCTCGCACTTGTAACCGCCTCCTATACGTGACGGTACACCTGTCGCCTCCTACACGTGACTGTACACCTGTCGCCTCCTACACGTGACTGTACACCTGTCGCCTCCTACACGTGACGGTATACCTGTCGCCTCCTACACGTGACTGTATACCTGTCGCCTCCTATACGTGACGGTACACCTGTCGCCTCCTACACGTGACTGTACACCTGTCGCCTCCTACACGTGACGGTATACCTGTCGCCTCCTACACGTGACTGTACACCTGTCGCCTCCTACACGTGACTGTATACCTGTCGCCTCCTATACGTGACGGTACACCTGTCGCCTAATACACGTGACTGTACACCTGTCGCCTCCTATACGTGACGGTATACCTGTCGCCTCCTACACGTGACGGTACACCTGTCGCCTCCTACACGTGACTGTACACCTGTCGCTTCCTACACGTGACTGTACACCTGTCGCCTCCTATACGTGACGGTATACCTGTCGCCTCCTACACGTGACTGTACACCTGTCGCCTCCTACACGTGACTGTACACCTGTCGCCTCCTATACGTGACGGTATACCTGTCGCCTCCTACACGTGACTGTACACCTGTCGCCTCCTACACGTGACGGTACACCTGTCGCCTCCTACACGTGACTGTACACCTGTCGCTTCCTACACGTGACTGTACACCTGTCGCCTCCTATACGTGACGGTATACCTGTCGCCTCCTACACGTGACTGTACACCTGTCGCCTCCTACACGTGACTGTACACCTGTCGCCTCCTATACGTGACGGTATACCTGTCGCCTCCTACACGTGACTGTACACCTGTCGCCTCCTATACGTGACGGTACACCTGTCGCCTCCTACACGTGACTGTACACCTGTCGCCTCCTATACGTGACGGTATACCTGTCGCCTCCTACACGTGACTGTACACCTGTCGCCACATTAACCCCTTCAACCCCTGACTGTACACCTGACTTACCTGTACACATTAACCCCTTCCTCCCTCATGCGTACAGGCCTACACCTGACCCTAATCTTAGCGGTATTGTCATACTTATTCACCAGTTTTCTTTTCTACCCCCCCCCCCCATGTCCAACCTGTTGGGCTGGACGGTAGAGCGACGGTTTCGCTTCGTGCATGTCGGCGTTCAATCCTCTGGCCGTCCAAGTGGTTGGATACCATTCCTTTCCCCTCCTGTCCCATCCCACATCCTTATCCTGACCCCTTCCCAAGTGCTATATAGTCGTAATGGCTTGGCGCTTTCCCCCGATAGTTCCCTTCCCTTCCCCTCTCCCCTATACATTTACTTTTCATCCCACTCTTATTCCACGCGTTTCCCCATCACACCTGTCTTTCACCGTCACACACCCGTCTTTCACCGTCACACACACCCGTCTTTCACCGCCACACACCCGTCTTTCACCGTCACACACCCGTCTTTCACCGCCACACACCCGTCTTTCACCGCCACACACCCGTCTTTCACCGCCACACACCCGTCTTTCACCGTCACACACCCGTCTTTCACCGTCACACACCCGTCTTTTACCGTCACACACCCGTCTTTTACCGTCACACACCCGTCTTTCACCGCCACACACCCGTCTTTCACCGCCACACACCCGTCTTTCACCGGCACACACCCGTCTTTCACCGCCACACACCCGTCTTTCACCGCCACACACCCGTCTTTCACCGTCACACACCCGTCTTTCACCGCCACACACCCGTCTTTCACCGCCACACACCCGTCTTTCACCGCCACACACCCGTCTTTCACCGCCACACACCCGTCTTTCACCTCCACACACCCGTCTTTCACCTCCACACACCCGTCTTTCACCGCCACACACCCGTCTTTCACCGCCACACACCCGTCTTTCACCGCCACACACCCGTCTTTCACCGCCACACACCCGTCTTTCACCGCCACACACCCGTCTTTCACCGTCACACACCCGTCTTTCACCGCCACACACCCGTCTTTCACCGCCACACACCCGTCTTTCACCGCCACACACCCGTCTTTCACCGCCACACACCCGTCTTTCACCGTCACACACCCGTCTTTCACCGTCACACACCCGTCTTTCACCGTCACACACCCGTCTTTCACCGTCACACACCCGTCTTTCACCGTCACACACACCCGTCTTTCACCGTCACACACACCCGTCTTTCACCGCCACACACCCGTCTTTCACCGCCACACACCCGTCTTTCACCGCCACACACCCGTCTTTCACCGCCACACACCCGCCTTTCACCGCCACACACCCGTCTTTCACCGCCACACACCCGTCTTTCACCGTCACACACCCGTCTTTCACCCCCACACACCCGTCTTTCACCGCCACACACCCGTCTTCCACTGCCACACACCCGTCTTTCACCGCCACACACCCGTCTTTCACCGTCACACACACCCGTCTTTCACCGCCACACACCCGTCTTTCACCGCCACACACCCGTCTTTCACCCCCACACACCCGTCTTTCACCCCCACACACCCGTCTTTCACCGCCACACACCCGTCTTTCACCGCCACACACCCGTCTTCCACTGCCACACACCCGTCTTTCACCGTCACACACCCGTCTTTCACCGTCACACACACCCGTCTTTCACCGCCACACATCTGTCTTTCACCGCCACACACCCGTCTTTCACCGTCACACACCCGTCTTTCACCCCCACACACCCGTCTTTCACCGCCACACACCCGTCTTCCACTGCCACACACCCGTCTTTCACCGTCACACACCCGTCTTTCACCGTCACACACCCGTCTTTCACCGTCACACACACCCGTCTTTCACCACCACACACCCGTCTTTCACCGCCACACACCCGTCTTTCACCGCCACACACCCGTCTTTCACCGCCACACACCCGTCTTTCACCGCCACACACCCGTCTTTCACCGCCACACACCCGTCTTTCACCGCCACACACCCGTCTTTCACCGCCACACACCCGCCTTTCACCGTCACACACCCGTCTTTCACCGTCACACACCCGTCTTTCACCGTCACACACACCCGTCTTTCACCGTCACACACCCGTCTTTCACCGCCACACACCCGTCTTTCACCGCCACACACCCGTCTTCCACTGCCGCACACCCGTCTTTCACCGTCACACACCCGTCTTTCACCGCCACACACCCGTCTTTCACCGCCACACACCCGTCTTTCACTGCCACACACCCGTCTTTCACCGTCTCACACCCGTCTTTCACCGCCACACACCCGTCTTTCACCGCCACACACCCGTCTTTCACCGCCACACACCCGTCTTTCACCGCCACACACCCGTCTTTCACCGCCACACACCCGTCTTTCACCGTCACACACCCGTCTTTCACCTCCACACACCCGTCTTTCACCGTCACACACCCGTCTTTCACCGCCACACACCCGTCTTTCACCGCCACACACCCGTCTTTCACCGCCACACACCCGTCTTTCACCGCCACACACCCGTCTTTCACCGCCACACACCCGTCTTTCACCGTCACACACCCGTCTTTCACCGTCACACACCCGTCTTTCACCGTCACACACCCGTCTTTCACCGTCACACACCCGTCTTTCACCGTCACACACCTGTCTTTCACCGCCACACACCCGTCTTTCACCGCCACACACCCGTCTTTCACCGTCACACACACACCCGTCTTTCACCGACACACACCCGTCTCCCTTTTCCGGGACAGGAAGCCCTCACTTAGACCTCTTCTCCCTTCAGTAGTTACTGATCTTCCCCAGGATACAACCCACAACAGTTCCTCAACTCCCGGGTACCTATCTGTTGCTAGGTGTACAGAGGCATCAGGTTAAAGAAAACTTGCCAAACCGGTTTTTATACTCCCCAGGGATTGAACTCTGCTCCTGAACCTTCAAGTCCAGGGATCCCATCACATTGGTTGTATTCAAGTCACTTGTGTTGTCCCGTCTTGAGTACTGCTCAGTACTCACTTCCCCCTTCAGAGCAGGAGAGATTGCTGAAATAGAGTGAATACAGAGAACATATACGGCACGCATAGACGAGATAAAGCATCTAAATTATTGGGATCGTCTCAAAGCTCTCCAAATGTACTCACTAGAAAGGAGACGAGAGAGATACCAAATAATATACACATGGAAAATACTGGAGAGACAGGTCCCAAATCTGCACAGTAAAATAACAACGTACTGGAGTGAACGATATGGAAGAAAATGCAGAATAGAAGCAGTGAAGAGCAGAGGTGCCATAGGCACAATCAGAGAACACTGTATAAACATCATAGGTCCGCGGTTGTTCAACGTCCTCCCAGCGAGCATAAGAAATATTGCCGGAACAACCGTGGACATCTTCAAGAGGAAACTAGATTGTTTTCTTCAAGGAGTGCCGGACCAACCTGGCTGTGATGGGTATGTGGGCCTGCGGGCCGCTCCAAGCAACAGCCTGGTGGACCAAGCTCTCACAAGTCAAGTCTGGCCTCGGGCCGGGCTTGGGGAGTAAAAACTCCCAGAACCCCATCAACCAGGTATCAACCAGGTAACCAACCTTCGAATGCATGTGTGTGTGTGTGTGTGTGTGTGTGTGTGTGTGTGTGTGTGTGTGTGTGTGTGTGTGTGTGTTCACCTAGTTGTACTTGCGGGGGTTGAGCTCTGCTCTTTCGGCCCGCTTCTCAACTGTCAATCAGCTGTTACTAACTACTATTTTTTCCCCCCCACACCACACACACACCCCAGGAAGCAGCCCTTGACAGCTGATTAAATCCCAGGTACCTATTTACTGCTAGGTAACAGGGGCATTATGGTGAAAGAAACTTTGCCCATTGTTTCTCGCCGGCGACCTGGAATCGAACCCGGAGCCACACGCACGTGTGTGCGCGTGTGTGTGTCTGCACGTAAGTATAGTTACAGGATGAGAGCTATGCTCGTGGTGTCCCGTCTTCCTAGTACTGTTTGTCGTACCTTTGAAACTACTGACGGTTTAGCCCACCACCTTCTCACTTAACTTGTTCCAACCGTCTACCACTGTTTGTGAAAATAAATTTTCTAATGTTTTTGCGGCAGTTTTTTTAGTTAGCTTAAATCTATGACCTCTTGTTTTTGAAGTTCCAGGTATCAAGAGTTTTTCTCTATAAAAAACAAATAATGTTTTTATTTTAATGTTTGACTTGGTTAATATATCATGTTAAGAAACGCTTGATTCATCATTGTATTAATTAAATTTGAATAATATGTATGTTAACCAATCCAATTGTACACTTTGCTGAATAAACTTAAAACACTACAGTATATGTATGAAATGTGTCCTATCCTTTTGATTATGTATCCCTGATAGATGAATCAACGGCTTTATATCTTTGATCTAATTGTTTGTTGCTGTTGTGAATTCCTTTGTAATGTTGTAATGGACGAGGTCAGTTATCCTGACATAACGCTGCACGTGCCCAGATACACCCCCAAAACACCAGTGTCGTGCTCAACCCTCTTAAGACTTGCTACCAATTATTATCTCAATAATATGTGGGAATTAAAGGGAAGACAGACACCCTTACTGAACCAAAAAGCTTCTTCCATACCTGCCTATCCATATACAACTAAATGTACACTACGACCTAGATTCACCGACTTGAACCAGCTTGAAGGTCATATTTCTCTTGTACCCGGGAAATATGGCAAGCACAATAGTATATGTAGGTACTAAGAGCTCTCAGTCTCTCAAACAGTACATGTATATGTCATGCACTATCCCAGTAGATGATCCTGGTACGTGTCAATCATCTTGTTATTATTTCCCTGGGAAGATGACTCTTGGAAGTTTCCCGTAGCCACATGCGCACGAGAAGTTAAGTCGACGATGTGCGGTGTCGAACCTCAACTTGATTACTGTAGTCGTGGTGACAGAGGCACTGTGGAAACACCATTTGTTCGAGCGGAATCATATCAACATAAAAACCCAAAACCTGACCCGTACATGTGATTAATAGACGAGTTCGTTGACACGCAACACAATAAAGCGGCTTCTACATTCTGTTCTTAATGACACGTGCAAGTGCTGCAGTTTCATGGCGGCGGCGACAACGTTGGTGTAAAGCTGGGAACAGTTCGGTGTTAGTAGGTACTACAGAGCTGGGCCTTGTACACCCTCACTCAAGTAATTATCAAAGAAGGCACCAAGCCGGGAAGGCTATGTAGCACCATCAAATGTGCCAATAATCAGAGGATTATAATATCACTGAGGATGCTAATAATAGAACAGAAACGCACAAGGCGAACGATATCAAAAGTATCCGATTCACCGAGAATTCTATCGAGGGAAAAGTGCCCGCGGGAGACCCTTCACTCAAGTGGCTTGTAATTACCCTGTGTACACGATCGCCTCCTACAGCAGCTAGCCCCACATACTCTGCTTCGGTCCTTGTAGTGACACAATGACACAATCTTCTCTGACAAAGAACTTCCTCTTCTTGCAGATTACTAACGGTGAAATGGCAGCTGTTAACTCAGGCAGCTGGTGACTAGATCCCAGTAAGTTAACTGGTCATGGTGCAGCGTGGAGGAACACTAACCGTCCCAGTGATCTGGAGACGTCTCCCCTGGGTGCAGCGCCCGGCTCTGGCCCCAACAGTTCTCTCTGTCGTTTCCCATCAACCAATTACAATTAAGATTCTCGCACTACGATAATTATTTACTCTTCTATTAGTAAACACAGCACCTTTGTAGGCACTTGCACAATCTGGTTCCAATGGGTCCGCCAGGTCACACCACCATCTCCCTTAAGTTAACCCACAGTAGTTTTCCAGCTACTTATGGGTAATTATACAGGGTGACCTGTCGCCCTATTAAATTTCACTATTTATTTTTTCCCCTGGCAGTGGAGGCATTGGTTTGATGCATTCCAGGACCTGGCCAAAGCAATCTGTAACGTATCGGAAATTGAAGGGAAGAAAAGAAGAATGAAGAATCTCATAGAGTGAGGGAGGTAGAGAGGCGGAAAGGGGATGTGAGGAAGAGTGGTCAGGAGAAAAGGAAAGTTTAGAATGAGAGGGAGAAAATGAGATTAAAGAGAATAGAAGAATAGAAAGTAAAAGAGCTAGAATAGTAGAAAGATAGAAGGTTGCTGCCACCATCCATTCAAGTTAAATATTTATAAGACCTTGTTTGTACAACAATATTATCTGGTGTTATCATGTATCAACTGTAAGCATGTACTCGTATACTCAAGAGTCTTCGTCATAATCTGAAGCCAGTAACCTTCAGAGTACTCTCCACTCTAGCTTTCAAAATCAAAGATCTAGGGTTCAGAATTAAAGACAATTTGCAAAAATTAGTTAATTATATATTCACTATTATGGGTATCATAATTCACCCATTTCACCTGATGTTCAATATGTCAAAATTAAAACACAAATTTGAGTCACCACACAAGAAATTGAGAACACTTATGGCTGAGTGTCCCTGAACACCACACAACACCCAAGTTGGAAATCACAATATACGTCACCTTACAAGTTCACTCACCAGAGTGAGACTAAGTTTGATAGAGAGGGGCGGGAGGGGGGGGACCTACGGCTGACAGAGTCCCCACCCGGCTAGTCTGGTTGTGTGCCTCTCGACAAGCGATCCATCTATCGCAGTCCTGCTCAATGTCTCAATAGTTCGACAGGTGTATATGGGGGACCGGGAGCTAAGCTCTGCTCTCCAGGAGATAGCCTCTGGCTGTCTATGTAGCCCACCTACACAGCGGCTTGTTTGATAGAAAGACACAGCCAACCGGCTGCAATTATCAGCTTGGCAGAAACGAAGGTCACGTCACTCAACCTGTGACCATTAAAGGTGTGATTTATTAACTGCTACGGACCGACAAACTGGCGACACCAATATCCTGTGTGACTGAACTCTCGTTTTATGTAAAATATTATACAAACACACATTTATGGCCTTACAAATCTTAAGAGACAGTTGTCCTTGAGTGCAACTTGCATGATCCGCAGACTCATCACATGTGACATGTGTGTGGTGGTGTGTGGTATACATGACAGGTGGGTGGGGGGTGTGTGTTATACACGACAGGTGGGTGGGTGGTGGTGTGTGGTATACACGACAGGTGGTGGGTGGGGGTGTGGTATACACGACAGGTGGGTGGTGGGGGGTGTGGTATACACGACAGGTGGGTGGTGGGGGTGTGGTATACACGACAGGTGAGTGGTGGGGGTGTGGTATACACGACAGGTGGGTGGTGGGGGTGTGGTATACACGACAGGTGGGTGGGTGGTGGTGTGTGGTATACACGACAGGTGGGTGGGGGGTGTGGTATACACGACAGGTGGGTGGGGGGGGTGTGGTATACACGACAGGTGGGTGGGGGGGTGTGGTATACACGACAGGTGGGTGGAGGGGGGGGTGTGGTATACACGACAGGTGGGTGGTGGTGTGTGGTATACACGACAGGTGGTGGGTGGGGGTGTGGTATACACGACAGGTGGGTGGTGGTGTGTGGTATACATGACAAGTGGGTGGGGGTGTGTGGTATACACGACAGGTGGGTGGGGGGTGTGGTATACACGACAGGTGGGTGGAGGGGGTGTGTGGTATACACGACAGGTGGGTGGCGGTGGTGTGGTATACACGACAGGTGGGTGGGTGGTGGGTGTGGTATACACGACAGGTGGGTGGGTGGTGGGTGGTATATACGACAAGTGGGTGGTGAGTGTGTGGTATACACGAGAGGTGGGTGGGGGGTGTGGTATACACGACAAGTGGGTGGTGGGTGTGTGGTATACACGACAAGTGGGTGGTGGGGTGTGGGGTATACACGACAGGTGGGTGGGGTGGTATACACGACAGGTGGGTGGGGAGGTGTGGTATACACGACAGGTGGGTGGTGGGGGTGTGGTATACACGACAGGTGGGTGGGGGTATGTGGTATACACGACAGGTGGGGGGGTATACACGACAGGTGGGTAGGGGGGTGTGGTATACACGACAGGTGGGTGGTGGGGGTGTGGTATACACGACAGGTGGGTGGGGTGTGTGCGCTATACACGACAGGTGGGTGGGGTGTGGTATACACGACAGGTGGGTGGGGTGTGGTATACACGACAGGTGGGTGGGGTGTGGTATACACGACAGGTGGGGGTGGTGTGGTATACACGACAGGTGGTGGGGTGTGGTTTACACGACAGGTGGGTGGGAGAGTGTGGTATACACGACAGGTGGGTGGGGGAGTGTGGTATACACGACAGGTGGGTGGTGGGTGTGTGGTATACACGACAGGTGGGTGGTGGGTGTGTGGTATACACGACAGGTGGGTGGGGGAGTGTGGTATACACGACAGGTGGGTGGTGGGTGTGTGGTATACACGACAGGTGGGTGGTGGGTGTGTGGTATACACGACAGGTGGGTGGTGGGTGTGTGGTATACACGACAGGTGGGTGGGGGGTGTGGTATACACGACAGGTGGGTGGGGGAGTGTGGTATACACGACAGGTGGGTGGTGGGTGTGTGGTATACACGACAGGTGGGTGGTGGGTGTGTGGTATACACGACAGGTGGGTGGTGGGTGTGTGGTATACACGACAGGTGGGTGGTGGGGTGTGGTATACACGACAGGTGGGTGGTGGGTGTGTGGTATACACGACAGGTGGGTGGTGGGTGTGTGGTATACACGACAGGTGGGTGGTGGGTGTGTGGCATACACGACAGGTGGGTGGTGGGTGTGTGGTATACACGACAGGTGGGTGGTGGGTGTGTAGTATACACGACAGGTGGGTGGTGGGTGTGTGGTATACACGACAGGTGGGTGGTGGGTGTGTGGTATACACGACAGGTGGGTGGGGGGTGTGGTATACACGACAGGTGGGTGGGGGGTGTGGTATACACGACAGGTGGGTGGTGGGTGTGTGGTATACACGACAGGTGGGTGGTGGGTGTGTGGTATACACGACAGGTGGGTGGTGGGTGTGGTATACACGACAGGTGGGTGGGGGTGTGGTATACACGACAGGTGGGTGGTGGGTGTATGGTATACACGACAGGTGGGTGGTGGGTGTGTGGTATACACGACAGGTGGGTGGTGGGTGTGTGGTATACACGACAGGTGAGTGGTGGGTGTGTGGTATACACGACAGGTGGGTGGGGGTGGAGGAGGGAGTGAGATATGGTCATCAATAAGACAAGAGCAGGACAACACAGGTCGGTCACCACAACTCATCAATCATTCCCCGCCTCTCCTCACCTTCCCTTCACACGGTATATTGTTTATTGTGCACCCCATACCCATCCTGCACGTGGCACCTTATTGTTCACCCCATACCCATCCTGCACGTGGTAGTTCATTGTTCACCCCATACCCATCCTGCACGTGGTAGTTCATTGTTCACCCCATACCCATCCTGCACGTGGTAGTTCATTGTTCACCCCATACCCATCCTGCATGTGGTAGTTCATTGTTCACCCCATACTCATCCTGCATGTGGTAGTTTATTGTTCATCACATACCCATCCGGCATGTGGTAGTTCATTGTTCATCACATACTCATCCTGCATGTGGTAGTTTATTGTTCACCCCATACCCATCCGGCATGTGGTAGTTCATTGTTCACCCCATACTCATCCTGCATGTGGTAGTTTATTGTTCATCACATACTCATCCTGCATGTGGTAGTTCATTGTTCACCCCATACTCATCCTGCATGTGGTAGTTTATTGTTCATCACATACCCATCCGGCATGTGGTAGTTCATTGTTCACCCCATACTCATCCTGCATGTGGTAGTTCATTGTTCACCCCATACTCATCCTGCATGTGGTAGTTCACTGTTCACCCCATACCCATCCTGCATGTGGTAGTTCATTGTTCACCCCATACTCATCCTGCATGTGGTAGTACATTGTGCACCCCATACCCATCCTTCATGTGGTGGCACAAAAGGATCACAGAGGACACAAAAAGCCTTAATCAGCTTTGACATAGATTTTACAATTGATCTACCCACCATATAATTAATTACAATTCTAGCTAGCAACAGAACATCTCTCGCACTCAAAATGTTATTTTAATACTCAAAAATATTGTTTAATATTGGACATTACAGGATAACAGAAGTGTTGCCGTTTACTGAAGGAGCCAGACGGTGGACGATAGTGCCTCCACTTTACCTCGGCTATCATCACCAACAGATCAAAGACAGATTCACTTGGAGACCCCCACAAACAAACAAAAAAATCTCAACAAAGCTAGATAATGCTTCGGAGAGGGATAGAGGCCACCTGCTAGCGGTGACAGCCTCCCAATGCTGAGGATTTTATCTTTGCCGTCCCCAACACCGCCTTGAAAATAGGAGAGGCGGGCTCCTGGCGATGGTATACCTCATCGCCTCGCCTCCTTATCCTCATCCAACACAAGTGTGCGCGCGGCAGTGAAGGGGCAGACTAATATGGTCTTTACCGTCTCATTTGCCGTAGGTCAAAGGAACAGCATGCAAGACACGAAGTAAACATTATCATCTAGAGGAGCCTGGCCAGGGCGAGTTGTCCGGCACAAGGAAAACTATACGTGTACAGACCAGATGACAATGACAAGGGTCAAGATGGAGGTCATCATAATGACCTCGTAAGGCAGTAAACAGTTGTGTGGAACTAGATGTTTCTGCCGGAGAAACATGTTTTCTTTTAGATCAAACTCTGCTACATATCCCTTTCTTCGTCAGTGTAATTTCATTGTTTCCTTTGTACAGAGTCATTTCAATTACTACGCCTAACCAAGAGAGTGATTTCGGTCTCACTTCCCTTACTAAGTGCTTTCACAAAACATTCGAAAGCCTTGCAATAGTCGTAAACCAACTCCATCAAATAAGAGCCCTACATAACTAGGCCTGGTCAGAGACCGGGCCGCGGGGACTTTGATCCCCGGAATCAACTCAAGGTAACCTCTCCCACAATACATGACTTTCTGCATAGGAATAATTTTTATTTTATTAACTACTACCTAACCCTGCACACTGAAAAGTTATATACCACAGCGTTTCGGGCAAATCTTTAGCTACACCGCCCCTTTGCTTGCTTTAGTGCTTGATAAAATGCTTGGAGGGCTTGACAAAATGAAAAACGATGCCATGACGATTATCACTGGGTGCCCCTGTATGAGGAAGGAACTGAATATTCAGAGCGTCGTTGATCGTGTTACTGAAATTAATAATCTAATGTTCAGGGGTAACCCCTTCAATCCCTGCATGAAACTGATGACTAAAGTTGCAGTTGAACTCTGACGGGATCAGATTTACACACTGTACCAGGCGGGACAAGAACGGTACTTCCCTGCACAGTGGCAGACTACTCTCTTCAGCATTATAATCCCTCACTTCCTACCCAAGAAGCAAATCAAAGATCAGCCCAAACTTCGACTTGAGGCAAAGCCTACTGACCTTTCTACTAACAGATGTGTTCTGGGAGTAGTGATTCTCTACTCACAGATGTGCTCTAGAAGTAGAGTGATTCTCTACTTACAGGGGACTCTTGAACAACCACTCTTGAACTCACAGAGCACACCTTCACTTGAACAACCAACACTGCTGGGTCCCTACACCTCCCCCACTGGTGACACTGAGTAACGACTCGTATTATGAGTGGGGAGCCCGTACTGATATAAACAACTGGGCCTCTACCTTTCAAACCTAACCATTTGTCACATTCCTTGCACTCAAGTGGGTACGTCTCCAAACTTAATTTTTTTTCTTATAATCTTTTTTTGCACTCCTCTCCCCAAGACACAACTTGCTTGTGTGAAGTTGTACAACAAAATTATTAATAGTCGCATCAAAGTCAATTTTGTGAATTCCATCTCTTGCTGAATTCTGAATGCATGATAAACCAATGAGCCAAAGGTAAAGTAATTACGAGCCAAAGCGCCAAAGAATATGCCTTTTAAAAAAGTGGGAATATCCCAGGATTGTGTAAAAGCTGATAACAATAATACGTCAAGACAAAATTCAACAAAACTTTCAATATCCAAGAAACAGTACAATTTACGCAAATAACAATCACAAAATTTCAAGAAATGTTAAAATAATTAAAAAAAAATTCCGGCTACCAATAATTATAGTCAGGCTTTCAAAGTGCGCGTACTGGAGGTAGCACATGCACGAGACACCGTTCATGCATAGGTGTGGTGTACATGGTAGTTAGACAATAACTAACTAGTTCAACACTATCACTGCTTACCTTACAGATCACCGAGATCCAGTTATTGAACCCATTATGTAACTATACAGCCCGAAACGCGTTTGCGTAATAGTGGCTTTGCGTTTTGCGTTTTGCGTTTTAGTTGCGTTTAGTGGCAATGCGTTTTGCCCGAAACGCATTGCGTAATAGTGGCTTTAGGCATTGTATGTACTAGCTCTATCTATATATCAATCCATTAATATAACATCACTTGTATGTACCTTACCTGAATAAACATATTTATATTTATTTATATTTATATTTATAACCATTCTACCATTTACATACAGGATGGGTATGGGGGTACGTGACAAACTAGTTCAAGTTTAACTTGTCTTCTATTCAATTTTGGGTCTTTAATTATCTATCTGCGGTTTAGTATGTTATCTCCACCTGTTTCTGACACACTTTTATATCTTCACCCGCTTCTGATATACTAATTTATCATCCTCCACCTGTCTGTGGCATGCTGCTACCATCCTCCACCTGTCTGTGGCAAACTGCTACCATCCTCCACCTGTCTGTGGCAAGCTGCTACCATCCCCCACCTGTGGTATGCTGCTACCATGCTCTGGTGTCCGAGACGCCACTAGGGTAATATTGCGGGTGCAGCAGCCAGTAACCAATAAACAAATGGTGAGAAAAGTTGTAAACTGGTGGTTACTGAGGGTACACCACGTAAACTGGTGGTTACTGAGGGTACACCACGTAAACTGGTGGTTACTGAGGGTACACCACGTAAACTGGTGGTTACTGAGGGTACACTAACACGTAAACTGGTCGTTACTGAGGGTACACCACGTAAACTGGCCGAACATTGTTTCAGATTAATTCATAACTTACATGTAATCCACAAGGCGTTATATGAGCGTTATTTACCCGAGGGCCACCTCCTCGACGGGGGCAGGATGCCGGCAGCTTGCCAAGGATCGCTCCATTTGAACAAATCCAGAAGGGTCATGATGAGGATTCGAACCTACGTCCAAAGCATCCCAGACGCTGCCTTAATCGACTGAGCTACGACATGGTCAAAAGAATTGCAACCAAAAGTTCTACTGAACTTACTTGGATCCTGCAGCCTCTCCGAGACACAAACCAGGATTTTACACAATTCCCCCCATGCACTCGAGCTATGTCAATAGGCCGTTCTAAGGACCTGCCCGAAACGCTGCGCGTACTAGTGGCTTTACAAGATTGTAAATACCATGCTATGTATCCTCACAAACCTTATGTACCTTCTTGTATATAAATAAATAAAATAAATACATAAAATAAATAAATACCTCTTCGCCCTTACTTCATTACACACAGAAATCACAATAGCGTGATGCATCAAATGCTCAGTCGATTAAGGCAGCGTCTGGGATTCTCTTGGACGTAGGTTCGAACCCTCGTCACGGCCCTTGTGGATTTGTTCATTTGATGCATCACGCTATTGTGATTTCTGTGTGTAATCCCTCCATTTTTCCTCATGATTTTTTTCTAGCTGGATTTTGAACTGCATATATTTCATTCACCAAGAAAAATAGCTGACATATTCCAAGACGTTCCTATAAAGCATACTTACAAGGGTCATGATAGCCTGTTACCTGGGTAAGTTTAACAAGGTTATGAAGTGTAAACAGTAAACACTACTGTGCTCATGCCAGGATCCATGCCCATGCCCATGCCAGAGGTCGGCGGTTGTTCAACGTCCTCCCAGCAAGCATAAGAAATATTGCCGGAACAACCGTGGACATCTTCAAGAGGAAACTAGATTTATTCCTCCAAGGAGTGCCGGACCAACCGGGCTGTGGTGGGTATGTGGGCCTGCGGGCCGCTCCAAGCAACAGCCTGGTGGACCAAACTCTCACAAGTCAAGCCTGGCCTCGGGCCGGGCTTGGGGAGTAGAAGAACTCCCAGAACCCCATCAACCAAGTATCAACCAGGTATCAGGTACCCCGTCATATTGGCACCACACAGTAACGTTGGTGTGTGGCCCTTGTACCCTGTACTCATCCAGACCTCCATACAACCCCAACTGCCACACACTTGTAGCCAAGTGGTATTCCAACTCTGGCACCGTCTGTCACTCTTCTGATTTAGTTACTTGTCCATGTAAGTGTTTTGTTTGACAATTCACTGTGCTAAACATTGACTCTGCTAGTTACTGTTTGCACTCTTCTACTTTCTTCTGATTATTTTAAGAGTTCTCGTGTAATGACACTTTTTAGAGGAGTATTGGACAGCTCAAGATTAACATTTAACATTGTCTTTCTTCATTGCAAGTATAGCAAGGGCGTCAACATTAACATGTTCTTGCAGCTCAAACTAATCTGACCACGATCCTATAAAGCGGCCGATAACCAGCAAGATATTAATTAAATAATGAACCACTTTTGTATCAGCCTCGCTCCGGAACACCATCTCCTGGCAGTCAACACCACCAGAGTCTGCCCACGGAGTCCTCTCTCTCAACAATTACTTACCACTGTAATGTATTGACAATATATTGAGTTTTTTTCAGTTTTCATTATACTAATAACTGTGGGCATTAGCGCCCATTTACATTTAGATCAATCCACGCAGCCGTCTGAAAAATATATTTCGTTCCCTGACGCAGGATACAGCAAGAGGCCATACAGCATGAGAAGTGAACAGTAAAGGGTGCTTCGTATCACTCAGCACTCAGGCCCCACACAAGAGGGGGACCCTCAGTAAACATACCCGCCTCCCACTATCAAAGTACCTTTATATTTGCCTTTGCACAAGGAACTCACAATTACGTTATATATCTATGAGGAAATCACAGGAGCAGGACGGGGGTCGAACTAGCGTCCTGGGTAACCTCAGACGCACGCCTTAGTTCATGGACCAGGATATGTTATAAATTATGTAACCTGTGATCCTCACACATCAACTAGGAGTCTTGAGGCACCAACTTGGTATCCAATCCAAGTTTTCACATACAACCCGCAAACACTGGTGTAGGTAATGGAGTTTTCCAACAGTTTTTATTTAGTTCTAACTCAAGATGTGCTCAAGCCTAGCCCCAATATTAGCAGCCCTAGACAACTATCAGCGCATGTACTTGCCCAGTACAACACCATAATTATGCACTGGAAGTTTGAGAAAGTTAGATTTTGATAGGTAATGAAACATTGATGATGAATTAGTTTTGTTATAAATTGCAGGTATTTCATATGCAATAAACCTAATAACTTCCTATAAAGTCCGTCTGGTGATCTAACTCAACCTTACTATATAACGGAAAGAATTTACAACAAAGCAATTATGTCAGTGGATGATTTGCTCGAGTTAAATACCTGCTTTAGGACACGTCATAAACACAGTTTACAGAATTAGACAATAACTACAGTTGCTCACTCATCTCCACCAGATACAGGAGAGGGGAAACCATATGGTACTAGTTTGATAAAAAAAAAGTAGCAAAACGAAACAAACTATCGCTGTAATCTAGAACCAGCCATATAATCACAGACTCTAGGGCGAGGATAGTACTATGTGAGCGTTATGTGGTAGTAACGTATTGAGCAAAGGAACGCGTCATCGGAATTTCGTAGCAGCAAAAGTCATGGAAGCATACGAGGCAAAAAAATAAGTAAATAAATAAAAATATGAATAGATTCCAGAATACTCACTGATTTTATTTGTATGTGCGTGGTGGTGCGTGCCATTTGCAACAACAAGGTAACGTCAATTGACCCAGATACCTAAATGTTTGAAGTGTTAAACATATTGTAAGTTGAAGTAGCAGGGATTGCGTCATGTGATGGTGGTGGTGAGGTTCCCACCGTACCACAACCCACCCTCACCACACAGCCTACACACGATACTTCGCTCTAAAGTCCTAGCCTACTCGTTCGCGCACCCTTCTGTATGCACTCGAATTTATCCTGAAGAGTAAAGCTTTACAGAGACGCACTTACCCGCACGAGAGCAGGAGGGAATGGTAGTCACGTGGCCGGGGTGAGAGACGTGGCGGTCGATGGTGCCGGAGTATAACTAGTTTGTCCAGCTATACATGCTGTCGCCTGTCCTTTCCTCCTATATTACTCTCTAAACTAGTATACATTATGTGCGAATCTAAATCTCTGACCCTTCTTTAGGCGCCTTATGTTGAACTGTTCCAGTATAATATTCAACTCTTTCCTGCTCACAGTCACAGATATAAATACCTTGAAAAACGCAAAACCGGAACACATTTGCAAATTCTACGCTAAAGGAATATGCAAATATGGAAAATTAGGAGCAAAATGCCATTTTCTGCATCCTCGAAAATGCAGGAACATGTTGGAGAGGGGTACATGCCGTTTTGGAACAGGGTGTAGATACTTCCACCCTAAATTATGTCAATTTTCAATTAGGGACAAAAAATGCTACAATCTTCAGTGTCCGGAATTCCATGTGAGAGGTACAGAGCGTTATTGACGGGAAGATCAATATGACACTACTGGAAATTTTTTAGAGGAAGGCAGAAACAGAGTAGTAAATATAAGAGAGAGTAACAGTCAGATGGAACCACTACAGGATTACAGAGGGGAACGGAGATACCCACAAGACTGGAATACAAATTACCAACAAGCACACAGGTACTACACCACACAACACCCGTCCTACTACCAAAACTGGACGAATCACTTCCAAAACGACACACCCTGGACGCAAACACAGTGGCCTCCTTACCAGAGCCTCAGATATTAAAACCAGGTAAGGCTTCCAGCACTTCCACTAACACGATAACATCATTTATATTTGCCAACATCCAGGGTATAAAAACACGCAAAACCAACGAAGTTCAATTTATAGATGGTCTCCTTCATGAGGCAAATGCAGTGTTTGCAGCCCTAACAGAAACCCACACAAAGGACTACCATGATGGTGAAATATGGATCTCAGAGTACAATCTTTTCAGATGTGATAGGAAACACCGGCTTCAGGGTGGGGTCAGCCTCTACATCAAAGACACACTCATCTGTACTGAGCTGCTAAACACCTCAAATGATATGGTGGAAGTGCTGATAATCAAAATAGAGATTTTAAATGTAGTTATTGTCCTTGTATATAAGTCACCGGAGGCAAACCCTCAGCAGTTTAAAGACCAACTAATGAAAATAGAACACTGCTTGGAAAACCTCACAAATCCAGCTCCGAACATCATCCTGCTTGGGGACTTCAATCTACGGCACCTGAAATGGAAGCACCTGGCTAATACAGTAATATCAGAAAGAATACCAGGAAGTAGCCTAAATGAACAGGCACATGCAAATGACCTGCTACGGATGTGCGACAGGTTTGCCTTAAACCAGCAAATAGTAGAGCCAACTAGGAAGGAGAACACGCTGGACCTCATTTTCACTAATAATGATGAATTGATCAGGAACATAATGATTACAAATACCTGTTACTCAGATCACAACTTAATTGAAGTTATGACAACCATGGGGAGTAGACCTTCAAAACCAGTCCAGATTCCCGGTGGAGGAGATTTCAGCAAATTCAACTTCAATAATAAACAGATAAACTGGGAGCAAATAAACCAGGACTTCACAGAAATAAACTGGGAAGAACAGCTAGAAAATGCAAACCTGAACCAGTGCCTGGAAAAAATAAGCTCAGTAGCACTAGAAATATGTTCAAACTGCATACCTCTAAGAAAAAAGAGGAAGAGATGCAGATTGGAACGGGAACGTCGTTCCCTATATAGGCGAAGAAAACGAATCGCGGAACAACTTGAGAGTCGCACCCTATCTCAAGAACGGCGAAGAAGGTTAGGTAGAGAAATAGAAACAATTGAACGGAAGCTACAAGAATCATACAAAACCCAGGAGAGGCAAAGAGAGCAAAAGGCCATCAGTGAAATAGAAAGAAATCCGAAATATTTTTTCTCCTATGCAAAATCAAGATCAAAAACCACATCTAGTATCGGGCCCCTGCGAAAGGGAGATGGAACTTTCACCGATGACAACAAAGAAATGAGCGAGCTACTGAGGACGCAGTACGACTCTGTTTTCAGCGAGCCATTAAACACACTAAAGATTGATAACCCAAATGAATTTTTCATGGATACGATACCAACATCAAATCATATATCAGACGTCGCCCTATCCCCACTGGATTTTGAAGAAGCCATAAACAGTATGCCTATGCACTCTGCACCAGGCCCGGATTCTTGGAACTCCATATTCATAAAGAACTGTAAAAAAACACTATCGCAGGCCCTCCACATTCTGTGGAGACAAAGCCTAGATACTGGCGTTATTCCTGATATACTAAAAAGAGCAGAGATAGCACCACTTCATAAAGGAGGAAATAAGGCAGAGGCAAAAAATTACAGACCGATAGCGCTAACATCGCACATCATAAAAATTTTTGAGAGAGTGCTAAGAAGTAAAATCAGAAAATACATGGAATCACAGCAACTCCATGACCCCGGACAACATGGTTTCAGAACAGGGCGCTCTTGCCTGTCGCAGTTGCTGGAACACTATGATATGGCATTAGATGCTATGGAAGACAAACATAACGCGGATGTAATTTACACAGATTTCGCAAAAGCTTTTGATAAATGTGACCATGGTGTTATTGCACATAAAATGCGTTCAAAAGGAATTACCGGAAAAATAGGCAGATGGATCTACAATTTCCTGACCAACAGAACCCAATGTGTAATAGTCAACAAAATAAAATCCAGCCCATCAACCGTGAAGAGCTCAGTCCCCCAGGGTACTGTGCTTGCTCCAGTACTTTTTCTCATCCTCATTTCGGACATAGACAAGAACACAACCTATAGCACTGTATCATTCTTTGCAGATGACACTAGGATCTTCATGAGAGTAGGCAACATAGAGGACACGGCGAACCTCCAGTCAGATGTAGATCAGGTCTTTCTATGAGCTACAGAAAATAATATGGTGTTTAACGAAGATAAGTTCCAGCTCATGCGCTATGGAAAAAATGAAAATATAAAAACGGAAACCACGTACAAAACTCAGGTTAATCATAACAGAACGAAAAGGCAATGTAAAGGATCTGGGTGTACTCATGTCGGAAGACCTTACCTTTAAAGAACACAATAAAGTAGCCGTCACAACTGCAAGAAAAATGACAGGTTGGATAACAAGAACTTTTCACACTAGAGATGCTATACCGATGATGATACTTTTCAAAACGCTTGTGCTCTCTAGAGTAGAGTACTGCTGCACAATGACAGCACCTTTCAAAGCTGGAGAAATTGCTGACCTGGAGAGCGTGCAGAGATCCTTTACTGCTAGAATCCACTCAGTAAAACATCTAAACTATTGGGACCGACTAAAGAGCCTAAAACTGTATTCCCTTGAGCGCAGGCGGGAGAGGTACATAATAATTTACACGTGGAAAATATTAGAGGGGCTGGTCCCAAACCTGCACACAGAAATAACATCACATGAGACCAGAAGACATGGCAGGATGTGCAGAATACTCCCGTTGAAAAACAGAGGTGCAACTGGTACTCTGAGAGAGAACTCTATCAACATCAGAGGTCCGAGACTGTTCAACACGCTTCCACTACACATAAGGGGCATAACTGGCCGACCCCTCACAGTGTTCAAGAGAGAACTGGATAAGCACCTCCAAAGGATACCTGATCAACCAGGCTGTGACTCATACGTCAGGCTGCGAGCAGCCGCGTCCAACAGCCTGGTTGATCAGTCCGGCAACCAGGAGGCCTGGTCGACGACCGGGCCGCGGGGACGCTAAGCCCCGGAAGCACCTCAAGGTAACCTCAAGGTAAGGTAAGGTGCTCGTATCTGAGCATATGTGCACGTATGCATACATTTATGCATGCATACAAAAATGTAATTTCTGCATACTTGTATTATCAATATGTGTGATTATGTATGTATATATAGCTGTGCCCGGGTTATCTTGAGATGATTTCGTTTTTTTTTTTTTTGGGGGGGGGGGGGCAGAGAAATTCCTGCACAGCCCTAAGCCTCTCGCTGGCCCACTAAGTGTTGCTTGTTTGTTTTACTTAGGCGGAGTATGAGTATTTATGACTCGTATGGTAAGATTCAATAAGTAAGATTTTGCCCCCATGTGTTTAACAACTTCTTCTGCTCTGTTGAATCTAAGTTGAAATCTTTATGGGTTTGTAACCGTGCACTGTGTTAGAAAATGTTCCAGTGGTCTGTCGGGCATTTCTCCAGTGCTGACCTTTCCTCTCATCTCCCGGAACCTGTAAGCCTATTTCCCATGCACATGGTAATCCAAGCCTAATGCGATGTAAGTGTACTTCTGTTGTTCTACTCCTCCCCTTCATCAAAATAAGTGGTTTGTAGTTGGTTGAATTCTTGTACCAACCCGTAGATCCTGATGTTACAATTGCTGTGTTGTGATCACTGTACATCTTTTGCATTGCTCAATTTCTAATTACTTCCTTAATCTGTGATAGACTCTGGTATGTAAATGTCTACATTTCTTCTCTTAGTTGCAAGGTTTGCAGCTTCGTCTGCAATGTCTTTCCCTATTATTCTCACATGACTTGGCACCCAGTTGATGAATACCCGACGGCCTTGACGTTTGAGTGAGAATTAATGATATGACATTTGTGATCAGATGGATGTTGCCACGTATGTGTTCTTGTTGCAAGGTTTTAATGTCAGTTCTCGAATCTGCGTGAATGATAACATGTTGTCGGTGTTCAGCAAGAGCATGTTCCAAAGCCCTTTGAATGGTTAGCATTTCTGTAGAGTTGAACACCCATTTGAGAGTCTCCAATTGTTTACAGTTTCTTGCCTTAACTGCAGCTCCGATTTCTTGTCCTTGCTGGTCTACTGATCCATCTGTGAAGTATGTGAAGCTGTCAGATGCCAAGTTTGCTTCTATATGCTTCTTTGCAATTTTACGTAGCAGATGAGGATTAGTCCGTTTTTTTCCTTCAAGAGCCATAATCTTAAAGTATGCTGGCAGCGATTTCCAAGGGGGATTGCATAACAAAGTCTCATTGTTTAGGTATATACAGTCTCAGTGACTCTATTTGTTATATCGAATGCATTGATAGTGTTTATTGCACAATGAGTCCACCTGTTGCTATTGGAGACTCTTCTGTCCCTAGTTAGTGCTCCAGTTATTATATCTTTAAGTAAATTGATTCTAGGTCTAGTCAATATCTTTGTCAGCATGCACGCAGCAATTCCTTTTACCCTTATTTCAATCGACGTTAGCCTGGTTTCTAGCTTTAGGTTCAGTATTTTAGTCCATCTGGGAGCTCCTGTTATGACTCGCATTGCATCATTTTGAATAACCTCAACGTTTGCCCACTGACCAGGAGAAAGAGTGAGTAAGGCAGGCGTTACATAATCAACTAGGGAACGAACGGAGAATATGTAATACATTCTTAACACTTTGTGTCCCACTCCTAGACGAGGCCCTGTGATTGCTCTCATTATATTCAGTCGTGATTTTCCTTTCTCCTTTAGATATTGAATTTGCTTGTTGAATGTCATTTTAGAATCTATCCACACTCCGAGATATTGATATTGTGTAACCCACTGAAGTTTAATGTCTTGAATGCGTAGGTACCTGTCTGGAGTGTTGCTACCTAGTCTCATTGCCTTCGACTTCTGTGCAGATATTTTTAGCCCTAACATGCTGCATTCAGATGTTAATTTATCTAAAGCTCCTTGTGCTTTATTTAAAGGTGAAGGACCTGCGACGACTAATGCTATATTATCTGCATAGCTTAGCAATTTAACTGTTCTGAAATTGTCATGGTAACGAGGTTTTCCATAAGGATATTAAAAAGACTAGGACTGAGAACTCCTCCATGTGGAGTCCCATTTTCATGCAAGTGGTAGTCCGACACTTGTCTTTGCAACTTTACTCTGGCATACCTGTGACTTAAGTAATCTTGAATCCATGCTAGCGTATTTCCATTTACACCTTTTTTAAATAAGGTGTGTAAAATTGCTTGCGGGCTTGTAAGTTCAAATGCTTTTTCTAAATCAAGGAAGATCACAATAGCCGGACCAGAATTACTGTTCCTAGTAATGTTGCTATGCAATTAGCAGTACCTACTCCTCTAGTGAAGCCAAATATGTGTTTATGCAGGTCTCCAGTCTTCCACAGTAGCCTATTTAAGACCATCCGTTCTGCAGTTTTACTAATGCATGATGTTAATGAAATGGGTCTGTAATTGCCAGGTTCTCTCGGCTTAAGAATCAGAATGTTGTCTGCTTTCTTCCAAGAGGTCGGCAGTTTGCCTTGCTGCCAAGATGCATTTATAACGTCCAATATCCCTTGTTCTCCAGCAGGACCTGCATGTGCGATCATTAAGTATGTAATGTTATCAGCACCTGGTGCAGTGCTGATAACACCTTGTTTGGCTCTGATAAGTTCTTGTTTGGTGAAGGGACAGTCACATTCGTCATTTGTAGCTATGCTCTCATGAATAGCTGTCAACCTCTCTTGTTTTAATTGTTCTTGCTGCTTTCTGACCATTGCAAGAAGCTGATATGAAGCTGCTTTTTCTGCAAATTGGAAAGAAGTCTCTCAGCCTCCTGCAATGGTTGAATACATACATGCCTGTGGTCGGGCTGGTCGACCTGATATGGTTTTAATCTGACCCTCTATCTTGCCAAGACTACTATGTTCACTTGGAGTTTGACACCACTCAAACCATTTTGCCTCCTTTACCTCTCTAGAAACTCGTCTTGCTTCAGATATCATCGCTCTTTGCAGAGTTCTTCCTTCTGGTGTGGGGGTTTCTCTTTAGATGTTTTCTGAAGATGTTGACTCTGTGGTTTTGTTCTTAAACTTCATTACCATAGAACCAATAGGTCTTTCGTTGTGTGTTTCTTGTGATAATAATTGGAATAGCTTTGTTTGCAGCAGCTGCAATGGCTTCCTGGAGATTGGTCTCGTGTACATTTAAATCCTTAGGTGACGTGCATATTGCATTCCATTTTTCAAGTTTCTCGTGGTATATATTCCATTTGGCCTTTTTTAAATTCCACCTAGGTTGTGCAGGTGGTGTAGGAGGTCGTTCTATGTTTAGTGTTGTGACAGTAGCATAGTGGTCACTGGTGATCACCGGGTCTACTTTCCACTTTGCCTGGTGCTTGAGAGTTGTTGAGATTAATGTAAGATCAAGGGAACCCCCTTGAATGTGACTGGGTTCCCCAGTGTCAAGAAGTATAATTTCAGGTACTTCTCGCAGAGCTGCAGCTAAATGGCGCCCATCTGCATTGGCTGGCCCAGTCGCACCTAACTCTTGATGATGAGCATTAAAATCCCCAGCAATAATTACATTTTCATGCGTGGCCAAGACTAGCACTGCCTCTGCTTCTAGTTTACGTCTAGGGCCCTTGTAGACGTTGTATATGAGGAGCTCAATATTAGCCATATTCAATGTTACTGCTAATACCTCTACTCCATCCCCACACGAAACTGGGTCTATTTTCTATGGTGTTTCTGACTAGGGTCATTAACCCTCTTTGTCTTCCCTGTTCATACGGTATAATAGTGCTGATATCCAGCTAATCTGAAGGACTTCGTGGCTATGAAAGAGAGTCTTCCAAAACGATTATATCTGCTTTCGTACTGATTGCAGCTTCCTGAAGGGTGTGGTTTTTACTTCCAAGACCTTGTATGTTCCACTGCAGTATTCGTAATGGCCAGACGACGGTTCCGGTTGGTGTTGCCTGTTCTACTAGAACTCCTCTTCGGGATCGACGTCTATATTCTCCACCTCGCAAGTCGTGTCGCTGCAAATCGAACTGCACTGATTACTCATGGTCATCCCCTGCACTGTTGGAATCTGTGCATCCCTGTTGTCCATTATTTTGCTGTTGGTATTGCTGCACATCGGATTGCACTGATTGCTCGTGGCCGTTTCTTGTTTTATTGAAACCTGTACATTTCTGCTGTTCAATACTTCTTTGTTGGTGTTGTTGCATATCAGACTGCATTGGCTGTTGATGTCTGTCTCTTGTGTTGTAAGATTATGTTGATCTTGGGTGGTCACAGCTTCTTGCAGTTGCTTTTGTGAATGTTGATGTTCTGGTGTCTTGACTACTCGACTGTTGTTGGTAATCTTTAAATCCATGTCGCGTTGTTTGTCCTCTTGTGCTTCGTCTTGTCTCAGACTGTCTATTTCTTGTGTAACTGTGGTCTGCTGCACGATCTTGTCCATTATTACACAAGTGATTTCTTGCGTCTGTGGTTGTGAAGCGTTCTGCGTCATCTGTAGCAATTAATAATGATCTGGACTGGTCAACCAGGCTGTTGGACGCGGCTGCTCGCAGCCTGACGTATGAGTCACAGCCTGATTGATCAGGTATCTTTTGGAGGTGCTTATCAAGTTCTCTTTTAACACTGTGAGGGGTCGGCCAGTTATGTCCCTTGTGTGTAGTGGAAGCGTGTTGAACAGTCTCGGTCCTCTGATGTTGATAGAGTTCTCTCTTAGAGTACCTGTTGCATCTCTGCTCTTCAACGGGGGTATTCTGCACATCCTGCCATGCCTTCTGGTCACATGTGGTGTCACGAAGGGTCACTCTCCCCTCCCCCACTCTCTCGCCTACCTTTTACTCTCCCATTCTTTTCACCTTTCTCCCTCAACATCCCTCTCTCCCAATCTCCCACTCCACTCTCCCCCCCCTTTCCACACCCGACTCTGAAAATTAAGAAATTATGAACACTGCTAAACCTCTTCGGAAAACAAGTTCCAATTTTTAGACAAATTGCAAGGGGCTTGCTAGAGATGCCGATATTACTTAAAAGGATATAACTGGACCATCCCCTGACTGACCTATGACACTCTTATACCTCCACCGTGTCATCTTGGAAAGTTGGGCGATACTAGTCCCCTAGCATTTAGCCGCCTACTTTGGACAGATACTCCTTCATATTATTTAATATATATATATATATATATATATATATATATATATATATATATATATATATATATATATGTATATATATATATATATATATATATATATATATATATATATATATATTATATATATATTATATATATATTATATATATATTATATATATATTATATATATATATATATATATATATATATATATATATATATATATATATATATATATATATATATATATATAATATATATATATATATTGGTTGCAGTCTTTCTTGTAAACACGTTGTTAAATATGACCGAAAACGTAAGATTAATAATTCTAACACGAATTTTCTCAATGTGTCTTATGTTTTTTTTCACTGTCGATGGTAATTGAAAAATCAATTCTCCAAAATTTATATTTATTTCTAGTCTGACGCGACGCCTGAACGCGTTTCATAATAACTTATTACATTTTCAAAGACTTCAGTTTACATACACAACTGTAACCTGTAAACACGCAAAATCCGTCCATACTTATACTCGCATTTGGGTGAGGTGATATGGTGCAACAGTTTTGGGTGAGGTGAACAAACTTGTGACAAACACAAGACAGAACACGAAACTATGGGTATAAATTGGATATGAGAACATAAGAATGGAAGTAACTACAAAGCACCTATTGGCCCATACTTCCCCCTTGATGCTTCTATACTGGTTCGGAATCTTGAAGTGGGTAGAATATAGTTGTGCATTAATTGGCTGTTGATTGCTGGTGTTGACTTCTTGATGTGTAGTGCCTCGCAGATGACGAGCCTCCTGCCATCGCTGAATCTATCGATGATTTCTGTGGTGTTTGTTAAGATTTCTCTGGTGATGGTACATGTGTTGTGTTAGTTGACTCTTCAGAGGTTGCATGGCGTTTCACCTTTCTTTTTATGTCTTCAACAAAACCATTAGAGAAGCCGTTGTTGACTAGGACCTGCCTTACCCTACAGAGTTCTTCATCGACTTGCTTCCATCCTGAGCTGTGGCTGAGAGCACGGTCGACGTATGCGTTGACAACACTCCTCTTGTACCTGTCTGGGCAGTCATTATTGGCACTGAGGCACATTCCTATGTTTGTTTCCTTAGTGCATACTGCAGTGTGGAAGCCTCCGCTCCTTTCTGTGACTGTTACATCTAGAAAGGACAACTTCCCATTCTTCTCCATCTTGTAAGTGAAACAACAGAATTCCGCTCAAATGCCTCCTTCAGCTCCCGCAGACGTCTGACATCAGGTACCTGCGTAAAAATGTCGTCAACATACCTGCAGTATATGGCGGGTTTCAAGTCCATGTCAACTCAGACCTTCTGGTCGATGGTACCCATGTAGAAGTTCGCACACAGGACACCTAGGGGAGAACCCATGGCGACCCCATCTACTTGCTTATACATGTGCCCATCTGGGCTCAAGAAGGGTGCCTCTTTAGTGCAAGCTTGGAGTAGTTTCCTTAGTAAGTTTTCTGGTAATGGCAAGAGGAGTATAAGCCAGATCACGATACATTCTGTCTGCTATCATCCCGATTGTTTCATCCACAGGTACGTTGGTAAACAGTGATTCTACGCCCAACGAGGCTCTTATCCCTTTGGCCCGTCTTCCTTGCAGTAAGTCAACAAATTCCGTTGGAGACTTCTTGCTAAAAGCACAATATTATATATATATATATATATATATATATATATATATATATATATATATATATATATATATTCAAATTCAAGGAGAAAATTCAAGGCACCCTTACCCCAGGGGCCAAGTGTGTCAGATGATACAGGGTTTTACCATTTCCCTGTGGTTGATCACACCACATGTCTCATCAGCACCCAAGAGTATATAGGTGTCCGCCAAGGTGGACACACATGTATAGTCCCACACCAGTTGTCTGCCCCTCTTCTATGGACATACATCTGGATGAAGCGTGGGATCGCTTCATCCAGACACTGAGCTGAGGCAAGGCTCCTCTAGTCATTAAGTTGTGTCTTGCATCCCAACCTTGCAGCTTCTGCAAATGCAGCCCATGCAATCCATATATGTCCGCTACTACTCTGTTGCAAATGCACCTTTTTGCCCCCCCTTGTATGATGGGGATTTTTAGCATCACATACGTAGTTCTTGACAATGTGTACTCGTCTTCATATAGTAGGGTAGCTGCATAAATGTAGATGTACCTAAATATGTTAATAAAAAAAAATTATGAATTGGGACACCAAGGCGGAGAGCCACTGCAATACAGGCCTTATCTAGATCTAGATACGTCCTGTTGCAACAGCCCGTCCTCCAAAAATGGGGAGGTAAATGTAACAGCCCCATAAGTGCAATTATGTACTAGGTATGACAGGAAATGTACTTATTTTCACTTAGTATTAAACCATACTGTCAAATATATTGTAAATATTTGAGTTTACCTGAAAACCTGAATAGGAAACCACGACCTAACCTAACCGTCTTAGTTTTTAAAGATAAGCATTTTATTGCTTCTTAATTACAATTACTACTTAACCTATAGCTATACTGTTAGTTTGTTTAGTTTAGTTCATTTATTATGCACCCCATACCCATCTTGTGGGCGGTAGTGGAAAGGGTTACAGAGGCACATAATGGGCTCAGGGACTGAACCCATTATGAACCCATAAATTCATTTAGCTAAGCAAGTTACAAAATTCAGTATAAGTCGTCACATCAACAATTTTATAAAACAAAACTAAAATATTTTAATAAATTGTAAAGTAACTCAGGATATTTTCAAATTTTGTATAAAATCTCTATAGTTTAATAAAACTGAAAAAGAAATTCCTGATACCTGTATTTAAAACCTGTGTATAGCAAACTGAACTTTAAAACTTCATCCTAAAATTCTGAGTGTCTTAACAGAAAACGAGGAGAATAAATGGGGAGGTAAATGTAACAGCCCCATAAGTGCAACTGTGTACTATGTATGGCAGTCAGGAAATTAACTTATTACACTTAGTGTTAAAACGTACTGTCTACTCGGAGGATGGGTTGTGCAGGCATAGGTACAGCCAGGAGATACTCCCCTACATGTGGTGGTTGGGGGGGGGAGGTCCACCACTAAGGCGAGCTTTCTCCTGTTGCGATTTCTGCAGCGTGGAGGATGGTATTAGTTATTTTTCCACCGCTGGGTTATCCCAGTGGTGGGATAACCACACACACACTCTGGTATAGAGCCAATTGCCAACAACCTGTAGCCAGACTACACCCGCTCCTACTAAAACTTTATGCCACTTCGTGTTCTCGTCGACCCACAAAAAGTAATCCTTAAAAACGTTTTTGTGGGACAGGGAGTCTCACAAAAACGTAACCCTTAAAGACTTGGAATGTCATACGAGGCGAACACAACATTTAAGGAGTCACAGTGAGACCACTTCAAACATATTTTTGGAAGTGATGTATTCACTTATTATTGCATTACGACTCCAGCTTCAGGAGGCTGGAGTCGTTCTTGCCCTTGATAGGAGTGGTTCTTCTCCGGTCCCGATCACGGCGACCTCCGGGTTTGGAGTCCCTGTGCCTTCTTTAACCAACTTCGAGATCAACTCCGGAGCTCACAGTTCCTGCGACGGCGCTGGAACCAGTCGTATTGGCGCTTGCCTTTCCATTGGAAACTTTCGGCGACGTGGAGAGGGGGAAGGGGACCTGTTGCTTGGGTAACAGCTTCTCCTCCATACCCTGGCTTTGCGCCCTGAAGAGACCACTCCAGACCGACAACCAGAGCGCAACTCTATAGTCTCCTGAGAGTGATTGATGCCGTCTACTATTACTACCAGGCTTCCCTGAGGAAGATACCTTAAGGTTTCTCCTGCGGAGTTCAATTAGACAGTGTAAATTCCAATAGGGAAGGACAAATCTTAAAAGTTGAATTATTACCACGAACCAAGTGAGGAAAATAAGTAATCATCAAAAGAAGGCACCAAGCCGGGAAGACTATATAGCACCGTTTGTGTCGAGGGATATTCTAAAGGTTCTATGTATCATTCAGGTTGTCAATATAACAAAAGAACACAAGACAAGCAACATCAAAGGTATTGCATTCACCAAGGATTATATATATGGGCAAGTGACCCAGAAGTTCATTAAGTAGGCAAGATTTTCGCTCCTTAACATGGGGACATTCCACAAGGTACACGACTGAGTGGGACAATGAAGTTCGGACAAAAAGAGGATTTAATGCTTACATTTTTCTGAATATTTGTAAATGTGTTGACGTTCTATGGATACACTCCACATCCAGGCTTAAACTTGGATGCAATACATCCAAGTATTACATGTAATGTTTCGTTGGATTAACCAAACCCGATCCAAGTCTTTCCCGTTATCAGCAGAGGCATTTGTCCCGGCTCGGAGGTCTTGAATTAAATGATAAAATTCCCCTCACCTTATATCTCTGATATTCAAAATACTTCAGTCTCGGAATTTTCTTAAAATTACCAATTTGCTTTCAGAATGTACCAATACCAGTCTTGAGACAAGATAATTACTGGAGGTGAGCACCTGTCAGTGTCGGGAGTCAGACAGTAACGTCATACCATTTAGGGGATACCAGCCAATTAGTGTGAACAGCTGGCGCCACCAACCATTTTAAATACCAAAAAGGAAAACAAGAAAAGAATGATAAGATTTAGAAGTTCATGCATAAATTACGCGCCTCTTAATTTATGGTTCTGAAAAGCAATATAGTACTAATATTATGACCATATCTATGTACAACTCCTTAGTAACAATCGTTACGATCTAGAAGTCTTGCTTCTGGCAACATTACGTTTCCATAAGCAAGACTCCAGGCATCACTCATCTGGCAACATCATGTTGCCAGGTTTGAGTCATTAACCCAACGACTCTACAGTCTGCAGAAACTGCAGTCTCCGTGGTGAAGTGGTAAGACACTCGCCTGGCGTTTCCCGAGCGCTATGTCTTGGGTTCGTATCCTGGCCGGGGAAGATTTACTGGATGCCAATCCTTAACTGTAGCCTGTTTCCCCAACAGTAAAATGGGTTGTTAAACGATTTGGCGGGACGTATTCCGGGGAACATAGGATTAAGGACCTGCCCAAAACGCTATGCGTGCTAGTGGCTGTACTCGAATGTAAGAACTCTTGTATATATAAATAAAGGATGGCATAACATACAATACCATTAGAGTACTTGCTGAGCTGCCAAATAGCCCTTTTCTAGAATTGTTTAATCAAAGTCTAAGGCAGGGTGTCTTACCTGACCGCTGGACAAAGGGACTCATAATACCCATACCCAAGCCTAATTCACAAAAATTCAGACCCATTTCTCTGACATTGTGTATGTGTAAAGTTCTTGAGAGAATTATACTCGACAGACTAATATTACAAATTAGACCCCACCCTGCTCCTAACCTGTATGGTTTCCTTCCTGGAAGAAGCACACAAACTTGTTTGCTAAATATTTTATTAGAGGGACAAAGCTCCCAGGCGGCATTTATTGACCTCCAAACTGATTTTCGTACATCAAAGAAATAGTCTTAGAACAACTAGCCTCTTTTGGAGTTAAGGGAAGACTGTTGACATGGCTCAGGGGTTACTCGAGTAACAGAACCACCTCAGTCTTTTTCAAGGGGGTCAAAAGTAAACATTGTGCACCTTTAGAGTTGGGTACACCCCAGGGTGGAGTGCTAAGTCCCACACTGTTCAATTTTCTGATGCATAAATTAACAATTGATATTCCCACACTACCTGACGAAGCCGTCATTTGTTATGCCGATGATATATGCATTGTTGCAAATACCCAAACTAGACTGCAAGCTCTACTTGATTCCCTCGCTGCCAAAAGCATTGAATGTGGTCTTGTTATCTCTATAACTAAATCCAGAGTTCTCCATCCCCAAGAGAAAACTCATGTCCCTATAGCTTTCAAGGTCAACAGCCAGAACATTGAACCGTGTAGGCAGCACAAATACCTTGGAGTTGGTATTAACAGTGACATTGTAAATGATCTACACCGTAGGTTAAAAGTAAGTCTTAAACCAGTGAAAACACTTACTGGTAAAAATATTGGTATCAATATTGAATATGCTAGATTATTCTATATACTTGTTCGATCTCTAGTTGATTATCATCCCTTGCACTTAATTAACTTCCCCGCCTCTACGTTGGACAAACTTGAATACAGAATGAAGCCATGAGGATAATTCTTGGTGCCCCAAGATGCACAAGAATCATCAACATGAGGGAAGAACTGAAGCTTCCAACCATACTAGAGAGAATCATGCAAGTCAACACTACCTTTTGTCTTAAAGTCATGAGAGATCCTGCATTGGTCCGAGACAACTTATTCAGTGTTGTTAACACCCTAGTGACTGGTGCCGACATACCAACTCACTCCTTTTATGATGAATGGCTGAGTAAAAATGCCTACAATCTCATCAAACTCAACATTCCTTCTGGGTGCAATCTACCTGTCTCTGATATTCTTCTGTATCTGTACCTCACCATTTATGTATCATACACACCTGTCACCAAGAAAGATAATGAGAATCTTGCTCTTCTCAAAGCTGTCACTCTTGAAACAATTGCCACCTCCATCGAGAATTTAAGATCTCACGAGCACCGTGTCTACACTGACGGCTCAGTCTAATCTTCTACTGGACGGACTGCAGCAGCATGTAGGTTTTATAGAAATAATATTTGCACACAAACTGTCAGTGTCAGGTTAAACAACTGGCTGACCTCCACACAAACAGAACTAGCGGCACTACAACTAGCTACCAGTACATTGCAGAAGGAATAATATTTTGTGTTTCAAAGTTTGCTCTTCAAACAATTGAAAACTTCTGGAAGATCGACAGCAAGAACCTCATACTCCCAATTATAAATGACCTAATTGCTGCACAGAGTAAAGGGTTTCGAATCTTCTTTGTATGGATACCATCACACATAAATTTAACCCATCATAATGACACAGACATTGCCGCCAAATTAGTGTTTAACAAAGATGAAGTTGAATTAGACCTAGGTATCCCCATCTCGGTCAAAACTGTATTGTTCCAAACACTCAGGTCTGATAGGAGAGAAATTACTAACTCCCAACGACCTGAAAGCACCAGTATAAAAAGCTATGATTTGTTCAGATCTGAAACCTATATTTATGGGCAGCACAAAACATCCACCAGCCTGTGCGACACAGTGGTTGCCAGGATCAGGTTGGGTTACCGTTACCTGTGGCAGGTGGCTACAGGTGACGGATCTCCCAATCCTGAGCAATCCAGGTGCAAATTCTGTGAACAGGAACTGAGAAATAATCTCCCACACTACATCATCGAATGCCCAGTTATCAGAACATTCACACCCATTGGCATGAGGTACCTGGAGCTTTGCAATTACTTTATTCATTCTTGTGTTCTTGAGGATATCCTCATATTGCACCCAAAATTTGCCAGTGCAGGCTACTGAACATATGGCCCTGTATGACTAACCATCCTGCGAGATGGGGACTTTTAGTATCAGTGCTGCCTTATCCACTCTTGTGTTGATGATATACTCATAATAAACCCAGAGTCTGCCCGTGTAGACTACTCATCACGTGCCTCTGTATGACTAACCATCCTGTGTGATGGGGATTTTAGCACCACGTAGCAAGTTTTTTGAGACACTGTACTCCTCTTCATATAGTCTAGGGCAGCTGCACAAATGCAGATGTACCTAAATGTGTTAATAATATTATATATATTATATTATATTAGTATATTTTGGTAGCAGTCTTTCTTGTAAACATATGTTGTTAAATATGACCGAAAAGGTAAGATTAATAATTCTAACACGAATTTTTTCAATATTTCTTATGTTTCTTTTCCCTGTCGATGGTAATTGAAAAATCAATTCTCCAAAATTCATTTTTATTTCTAGTCTGACGCGACGCTTGAACGCGTTTCGTAATAACTTATTACATTTTCAGAGACTTTAGTTTACACACTAAACTGTAACTTGTAAACACTAAACAGAGTCAGCAGACAAATTACTGACATTCCCCAAGATGCAACCCACATCCAGTTGTCTAACTGCTGGGCGAATAGAGGTATTGGGCAACAGAAAACTTGTCCAACCGTTTCTGTCCTGCTCAGGAATTGAACCTGGGTCCCTCGGTTTTGAGCCGAGACGTAGACCACTGTGCTACAGTGGTCTACAAGATGAATTTGCTGAGTGAATGAGTCCTAAGCGGGAAGACTGGTGACCCCCAGGACGGTGTACACTACATACCGGGTCCCTTGTCTTTTTGGTATGAAATTATATCTTACCTAATCTTTATTTAAACGAGAATGAACACCAAAATATTTACAATGTACTGATGTCTAGCATTCAATACTACAAGATATACATGTCCAGCATAAAAAAATTCATGGCATATATGCCTAGCATACATAAGTATAATGCATTATGTCCCTCCACACACACACACTTAGGTAAGCATTGCTTCATTTGCCTCCATTTAATATTAATCGGCAAAAATTTGGGACCCGGCCCATGAAGCGAAAAAGGCGGCGGCGGCTTTGGTAAAGTCGACGTGGATTGTGACAGATGACAACTTTACTGGACACACAAGTGCTTCATGCAGCATCCGGCTGCTCTGACGGATGCATATTAACCTGTGTAGCTCTTGCTGCTACAAAACTGCATGAAACCGGCAGCTGCCTGCATTACACACAACCTTCAAAACGTGTATTTAAAATCAATTTGACCTAACGTGGTCTAATTTCCAGACAGGTCACAATTTGGACACATTTTCAGCCACGTGACATTATGACTTTCTCTACTGGAATGAATTCATGTAACAATATGCAGGCGATGAGTCACAATAACGTGGCTAAAGTAAGTTGACCAGACCATACACTTAAAACATGAAGGGACGACGACGTTTCGGTCCGTTCTGGACCATTCTCAAGTCGAAGTAACAAGATATGTCTCATGTAACAAGATATATCTATAGTAATGTAAGACATTTTCAATTACACCGAAAAATCTATTTTAGAAAACGTGTTTGTGGGTCACCGGAAATCAGTGTATAATATAGCACGATTTAGAGTGTCTTTTGTTAGGTTATGGTTACTATGCTATGTCGGATAGCTCGAAGTGAATTTTAAAATAAATATTTTATACGTAAGTCACGACATCATCAAAATCAATTGTGTCCTTGTATAAGAGCAAGGGAGGGGAACTATCAGGGAGAAAGCGCCAAGCCAAAACAAGCAAGAGTTTATATATATATATATATATATATATATATATATATATATATATATATATATATATATATATATATATATATATATATATATAATATATACAAAAAATAAAAAAGGAAGGGGGTGGTAGGAGAAAAGCACACAGAAACTGTATTGGAAGGGATCTAAACATTCCCTCTAATGCGTTATGCGTGGTTTCCTCCGAGGCTATGGGTCCCCCTTCTTCCAGCTAGAGGTGGTATTCCCTTCTATATATATATATATATATATATATATATATATATATATATATATATATATATATATATATATATATATATATATATATATATATATATATATATTCATACAGATTTAACGGAAATTATTCGTACAAATGCATGCGCAGGTAGCATTCCTGCAAAGACGCGAGTATAATACTTCCCATTTGCCACATGCAGTTACGAGTGGATAATTACGACGCCCGGGAAATCCCAGAAGATTGGGAAATAATTTTACAACGACAATGACAGGCATTACTTTTAGTCGGACACGGACTGGTAGTACTTTTAACAAGGACATGGAAGACGTAATACACAACAAAAAATACATGTACACAACGTAAAATAAATTTTCAACAGAAACGAAGAGAACCAGTTAGAATAGTACCAGAATAGTAAATACGGTTCATGACGAGGCTACCCATCCCCAGGTAGTTCGATAATCGAGTAGCTTTACATTATATATATATATATATATATATATATATATATATATATATATATATATATATATATATATATATATATATATATATACATACACACACACACACAAAAGAGTTCTTACATTTTTGTACAGCCGCTAGCACGCACAGCATTTCGGACAGGTCTTTAATCTTAACATTCCCGGAATACGACCCCGCCAAATTGTTTAACATCCAGGTACCCATTTTACTGTTGGGTAAACAGAGGCTACAGTTAAGGATTCACGCCCAGTAAATACTGGGCGCGAATACGACTATTCATACATATATGAATATTCAAAACATTGACCTTCAGTGGGTTACAAAATATCAATATCTCGGAGTGTGGATAGATTCTAAAATGACATTCAACAAGTAAATTCAATATCTGACGAATAAAGCAAAATCACGACTGAATATAATGAGAGCAATCACAAGGCCCCGTGTCCTATCTCCAGTGTTAAGAATGTTTTATATACACTCCGTTCGTTCCCTAGTTGATTATGCAGCGCCTGCCATACTCACTTTTTCTCCTGGTCAGTGGGCAAACGTTGAGGTTATTCAAAATGATGCAATGCGAGTCATAACAGGAGCTCCCAGATGGACTAAAATACTGAACCTAAAGCTAGAAACCAAGCTATCGTCGATTGAAATAAGGGTAAAAGGAATTGTTGCGTGCATGCTGACAAAGATATTGACTAGACCTAGAATCAGTTTACTTAAAGATATAATCACTGGAACACTAACTCGGGGCAAAAGAGCCTCCAATAGCAACAGGTGGACTCATTGTGCGATAAACACCATCAATACATTCGATATAACAAACACAATCACTGAGACTGTATATACCTAAACAATGACTAAACAATGAGACTGTTATGCAAGCCCCTTGGAAATCGCTGCCAGCAGACTAAGATTATGGCTCTTGAAGGAAAAAAGAACCAGACAAATCCTCATCTGAAACGTAATATTGCACAGATGCCTATAGAAGCAAACTTGGCACCTGACAGCTTCACATATTTCACAGATGAATCAGTAGACCAGCAGGGACAAGAAATCGGAGCTGCAGTTAAGGCAGGAAACTGTAAATAGTTGGAGACTCAAATGGGTGTTCGACTTTGCAAACAGAGATGCTAGCCATTCAAAAGGCTTTGGAACATTCTCTTGCTGAACACCGACAACATGTTATCATACCTACAGATTCGAGAAATACCATTGAAACCTTGCAACATGAACACATACGTGATAACATCCATCTGATCACAAATGTCATATCATTAATGCAAACACTCAAACAACAAGGCCGACGGGTACTTATCAATTGGGTGCTAAGTCATGTGGGAATAATAGCATATGACATTGCAGACGAAGCTGCAAACCTTGCAACTAAGAGAAGAAATGTAGACATTTACATACCACAGAGTCTATCACAGATTAAGAAAGTAATTAAAAGTAGAGCAATGAAAAAGTTGTACAGTGACTACAACACATCAGTTGCAACATCAGGATCTGTGGGTTGGTACAAGAATTCAACCAACTACGAACCACTTACTTTCATAAAAGGGAGCAGTAAAACAACAGAAATACACTTACATCGCATCAGGCTTGGATACCCATGTGCATGGGAAACATGTTTACAGGTTCGGGAAGATGAGAGGAAATGTCAGTACTGGAGAAATGCCCGACAGACCACTGGAACATTATATAACACAGTGCGGAGTTACAAACCCATTAAGATTTCAACTTAGCAACAAGCAACACTTAGTGGGCCTGCCAGAGGCTTAGGGCCTGCGCAGGAATATCCCTGAAAAAAAGTATACGTATACGAATATTCATACCTGGATACGAACCCAGGACGAAGTGCTCGCGAAACGCCAGGGGAGCGTCTTACCACTACGCCAGAGGAACTGCCCAATTGTTTTAATTTACTCCATATATTTTGCGTGTAAATGTCATCGATTCGTTGTGCCGAATTATTGATAAAGTGCAGAATGTCGAGTGGTGATGAATTTTACTCAAGTTTTTACTCGCTTCTTCAGACCAAAATCATGCTCCAGTGGCGATCATTATCGCTTATTTATTGTAATTTTCTATTTGTTTTCGACATTTGTAATTCATTTTAATGGATAATGATAATCCTGTGTTTTAGGTAGTAATATAAAACACTACTTTCCCGTTGTCTCGCGTCCAAACATTATTATTCAAGACGTGAAGCACTTCTGTAAACACATACATGATGCTGATAAAGAGGGGGGGGGGGATGGGTTGTATTACTGATGTACATTGTATAATGAATTATGTATTATATTTTATTTATATATTTATGTCACTTAATTACATTACAAACTATATTTTATTACTCCTACACAACAGTGGCTTCAGGTGACACCTGAAGCAGGTGTGGGGCGGGAGACACCTGTTGGACTACCAAAAGGCAACGTGTTGATAATATTGATCGGCGCTGAGTGTTGAGTCCCAACACATGGGCGTCCAATGGTGGCTTACTCAGTGTGGCAACCACTCGATACGCGCGCTCTCCTACCCCTAGTTAATACCATTCCCTACCAACCACCATCCTATTCGCACACAGTTGCAAATAATCATTTGCCAGCAGTTAAGCGTGCAACACTAAAAATATTTATAACGTTTATTCTTTGGTGCTTCAAAATATACTGCAGACGTAATTGGTGGCCTATCGTATCGTAAACGTTACATTAAAACGTAACCTGGGGTGAAATAATGACCAGAAACAAAACCCTTAAATTCCTAAATACTAAAAAAATGGCACACCTAAAAACTCTGAATTAATAAATTCGGATAATTTTTCTTGAATAAAAACAGAATAAATTTTATTGTGAAAAGTGTGTTAAATAGTAAATGATTGATGAAGATTAAGCCACCCAAAAGGTGGCATGGGCATGACTAGCCCGTAAAAATAGTAAATGTTCTAGTAGCCTACAAGCACAGCTCCGTCCATGATTGTTATCTTCACGGAAGCCGACAAAGTTACGACCAACATGCCAGCCTCTTCCTCCATGAATTTCTGAGCTTTAAATATTGCACTACAGTCAAACAACCGGAGTTGGTTAACTTATATAACGTAATTTTTTAAATCGATTTATTTGAAGCCTAATGCGAATGCATTGGTAGTACAGTCGGGTTCGTTTTTCTACTCTCAATCAGCAATTCCGGGTTCGAATCCCGGGTGGGACAGAAATGATTGGGCGCGTTTCCTATAGCCTAATGGCCTGTTCACCTAGTACCAAATAGATATCCAGATGTTAACCAGTTTGCTGTGGGGGGTTGCATCCTGGGGAGTCAGTAGTTCCACGTTGGGGTGGGGGGGTGGCTTCGATATAAGCCCAACATGTATATACACTGGCTGCCTGTATCCCACCACAATGAATTATTACTTCCCGATCACCCGGAAAGGCCGTGCAAAATACGCAGATTTTGTTATTATACTTTAAAGAACGATATATATTTACTTTTAAAGATTTACAATATATATTCACTACACTGATACTTTCCACATTTCAAAATATACACACGAAAACATTGAATAAAATACAAACATTGAAAAGCTGTGAGATCAATATAAATAAAAGAAACCGATGTGTAATTCCAGAGCAATAATAATTTATCCGATAAAACATTCTAAAATCAATATACTGTAATTTATTAAGGCGTAATACCAGTAACGAGGAAACAGTCCAACCTTTGGGAGGATGACGACGCGTCAAGCGTGTTATGGTGAGCGACTCCACGGCGTCCCAACCTTCTCGGGTGTGTATCCATCTCCACACTAACTTCCTCACTTTCCGGCACGCATTTTCCTCAATCCTGTTGTCTAGTTAAACTAGTACGTCAACAAATGGAATCCATTAGAATTCTCCCAACACAAGATGTGAGCAATATTAGGGGTTATAGCAGTAGAAACTGTCGCGCCGCTGCCACCTGGAGCAGCTGCAGCCGAACAATGTAGTGAGGAGCTGGCAGGGTCGCCGGCGGTCCAACAGTTCTCCCTCCCTGGGTAGTCCACACCGCTAGTTTATTCCTACACTACGCTATTAAATCCTATTCATTTATTTAATCTCGTGTTTATAAACAATGCGATACAGTTTAGTGAATAACCTATGTTCTATTACATTTGTAAGCAAACATCACTGTAAAGAAAAACTGAAGTAGGCTTTGATATTATTTATAGTTTCACATTTATTTAATGGGTTTAAGCTTGCGCATGCGTGTGTGTGTACAAGTACCTCAGTGACTATGAGGAACGGGGCGAGTTACAGTTTCATATGGTTATCTTTTGGTTCCTGTTGCGTTTTTAAACCTCTTGATGTAGATTTGTCAAATTTGCTATGGAAATTGCGAAGGTTTAGTTATTCAATTATGTACCCCATTTTTGTATATATATCCCGTGGTTCTTCTTGCATGGTAGTTTGATAATAGATTAAATAACTAGTATAGAAGTCACTTTTGTCTCAGATCTACGAGATTTTGTTGAAGTTCTTGATTTATTATTGTTCTGAGGCTATTTATAGGCAATCCAGGTCTATGAAAAACTATGACTTCCATCAGTGTATTGCACTTGTTGGTCACCCTTATTGGTAATGCCACAAAAGATGGAAAGATTGGCAGATTAATGATTGATTGATTGATTGATGAAGATTAAGCCACCCAAAAGGTGGCACGGGCATGAATAGCCCGTAAGTGGTGGCCCTTTTGAGCCATCACCAGTATCAAGAGCTGAAACTGGAGATCTGTGGAGGTGCGACTGCACCCTGCGTGATGTAAAGTGTTCTAAGGTTGTATAATCTCTCTTGCGTGTTTAGGCAAGTTGTGCATTAAGCATAGACACAGAGCTCTCCCATATTAACAGGAATTTGATGAAAGAACGTGAGTAGCCCCTCACTATGCTTTAGTTGCCCTTGGGAGGTGGTGATCTTTGGAGGTGAAATACTCCGAAATTACCATCTCTTTTAGGGGTCTGAGCTGTGGTGCAGTGGATTAAAGGCGTACCAGTTATGCCAGTTGCTGTAAGGCTTCTGTGCTGGCTAGGGTTCGAATCTCCTGGTGGGAAAGTGTTCTAAGGTTGTATAATCTCTCTTGCGTCTTTAGGCAAGTTGTGCATATATATATATATATATATATATATATATATATATATATATATATATATATATATATATATATATATATATATATATATATATATATATATTAAATATGACCGAAAAAGTAAGATTAATAATTCTAACACGAATTTTCTCGATCTTTCGTACGTTTCTTTTCACTGTTGGTGGTAATTCAAAAATCAATTCTCCAAAATTCATTTTTATTTCTAGTCTGATGCGACACTTGAGCGCGTTTCGTAAAACTTATTACATTTTCAAAGACTTGAGTTTACACATACACAACTGAATAGAACTTACACATCTTCAATTTGTTTATATCTACATTTGAGTGAGGTGGATGGGGTGAGGTGGTATTAATAGGGTATTAAATTCCTAAACACAAGACAGAACACGAAACAATGGGTATTGAATGAAAGTGATTGTAGAAAGCCTATTGGTCCATATTTCTTGATGCTTCTATATTGGAGCGGAGTCTTGAGGTGGGTAGAATATAGTTGTGCATTAATTGGCTGTTGATTGCTGGTGTTGACTTCATGATGTGTAGTGCCTCGCAGACGTCAAGCCGCCTGCTATCGCTGTGTCTATCGATGATTTCTGTGTTGTTTACTAGGATTTCTCTGGCGATGGTTTGGTTCTGGGAAGATATTATATGTTCCTTAATGGAGCCCTGTTGCTTATGCATCGTTAAACGCCTAGAAAGAGATGTTGTTGTCTTGCCTATATACTGGTTTTTTTGGAGCTTACAGTCCCCAAGAGGGCATTTGAAGGCATAGACGACGTTGGTCTCTTTTAAAGCGTTCTGCTTTGTGTCTGGAGAGTTTCTCATGAGTAGGCTGGCCGTTTTTCTGGTTTTATAGTAAATCGTCAGTTGTATCCTCTGATTTTTGTCTGTAGGGATAACGTTTCTATTAACAATATCTTAGGACCCTTTCCTCCGTTTTATGAGCTGTGGAAAAGAAGTTCCTGTAAAATAGTCTAATAGGGGGTATAGGTGTTGTGTTAGTTGTCTCTTCAGAGGTTGCATGGCGTTTCACTTTCCTTCTTATGATGTCTTCGACGAAACCATTGGAGAAGCCGTTGTTGACTAGGACCTGCTTTACCCTACAGAGTTCTTCGTCGACTTGCTTCCATTCTGAGCTGTGGCTGAGAGCACGGTCGACATAGGCGTTAACAACACTCCTCTTGTACCTGTCTGGGCAGTCGCTGTTGGCATTTAGGCACATTCCTATGTTCGTTTCCTTAGTGTAGACTGCAGTGTGGAAACCTCTGCTCTTTTCCATGACTGTTACATCTAGAAAGGGCAGCTTCCCATCTTTTTCCATCTCGTAAGTGAAACGCTGCACGGAACTCTGCTCAAATGCCTACTTCAGCTCCTGCAGATGTCTGACATCAGGTACCTGTGTAAAAACCCATGGGGTCGCCATGGGTTTTCCCCTAGGTGTCCTGTTTGCAAACTTCTACATGGGTACCATCGAGCAAAAAGTCTTAGTCGACATGAACTTGAAACCAGCCATATACTGCAGGTATGTTGACGACATTTTTACACAGGTACCTGATGTCAGACATCTGCAGGAGCTGAAGGAGGCATTTGAGCAGAGTTCCGTGCTGCGTTTCACTTACGAGATGGAAAAGGATGGGAAGCTGCCCTTTCTAGATGTAACAGTCATGGAAAAGAGCGGAGGTTTCCACACTGCAGTCTACACTAAGGAAACGAACATAGGAATGTGCCTAAATGCCAACAGCGACTGCCCAGACAGGTACAAGAGGAGTGTTGTTAACGCCTATGTCGACCGTGCTCTCAGCCACAGCTCAGAATGGAAGCAAGTCGACGAAGAACTCTGTAGGGTAAAGCAGGTCCTAGTCAACAACGGCTTCTCCAATGGTTTCGTCGAAGACATCATAAGAAGGAAAGTGAAACGCCATGCAACCTCTGAAGAGACAACTAACACAACACCTATACCCCCTATTAGACTATTTTACAGGAACTTCTTTTCCACAGCTCATAAAACGGAGGAAAGGGTTCTGAAAGATATTGTTAATAGAAACGTTATCCCTACAGACAAAAATCAGAGGATACAACTGACGATTTACTATAAAACCAGAAAAACGGCTAGCCTACTCATGAGAAACTCTCCAGACACAAAGCAGAACGCTTTAAAAGAGACCAACGTCGTCTATGCCTTCAAATGCCCTCTTGGGGACTGTAAGCTCCAAAAAAAACAGTATATAGGCAAGACAACAACATCTCTTTCTAGGCGTTTAACGATGCATAAGCAACAGGGCTCCATTAAGGAACATATAATCTCTTCCCACAACCAAACCATCGCCAGAGAAATCCTAGTAAACAACACAGAAATCATCGATAGATACAGCAATAGCAGGTGGCTTGACGTTTGCGAGGCACTACACATCAAGAAGTCAACACCAGCAATCAACAGCCAATTAATGCACAACTATATTCTACCCACCTCAAGACTCCGCTCCAATATAGAAGCATCAAGAAATATGGACCAATAGGCTTTCTACAATCACTTCCATTCAATACCCATTGTTTTGTGTTCTGTCTTGTGTTTAGGAATTTAATACCCTATTAATACCACCTCACCCCATCCACCTCACTCAAATGTAGATATAAACAAATCGAAGATGTGTAAGTTCTGTTCAGTTGTGTATGTGTAAACTAAAGTCTTTAAAAATGTAATAAGTTTTACGAAACGCGCTCAAGTGTCGCGTCAGACTAGAAATAAAAATGAATTTTGGAGAATTGATTTTTGAATTACCACCAACAGTGAAAAGAAACGTACGAAAGATCGAGAAAATTCGTGTTAGAATTATTAATCTTACTTTTTCGGTCATATTTAATAATATATGTCTACAGGAAAGACTGCTACCAAAATATATTAATATATATATATATATATATATATATATATATATATATATATATATATATATATATATATATATATATATATATATATATATATAAAATATATATATATATAAAATATATATATATTTTATATATATATATATATATATATATATATATATATATATATATATATATATATAGTTATTATTAAATATGACCGAAAAAGTAACATTAATAATTCTAACACGAATTTTCTCAATATTTCTTATGTTTCTTTTCACTGTCGATGGTAATTGAAAAATCAATTCTCCAAAATTCATTTTTATTTCTAGTCTGACGCGATACTTGAACGCGTTTCGTAATAACTTATTACATTTTCAAAGACTTTAGTTTACACACACACAACTATAACCTGCAAACACTAAACAGAGTCCTACTATGCTATAATTTAAACGGCTTTCATTTTATATACCTGCATTTGGGAGAGGTGATATGTTACAACAGTTTTGGATGAGGTGAAAACACAAGACAGAACACGAAACAATGGGTATGATATTGGGTAAGTTTAAAGGGAAGAATGGAAGTAACTGCAAAGGGCCTATTGGCCCATATTTCTTGATGCTTCTATATTGGTGCGGAGTCTTGAAGTGGGTAGAATATAGTTGTGCATTAATTGGCTGTTGACTGCTGGTGTTGCCTTCTTGATGTGTAGTGCCTCGCAGATATCAAGCCGCCTGCTATCGCTGTATCTATCGATGATTTCTGTGTTTTTTGTTAAGACTTCTCTGGTGATGGTCTGGTTGTGGGAAGAGATTATATGTTATTTAATGGAGCCCTGTTGCTTATGCATCGATAATCGCCTGGAAAGAGATGTTGTTGTCTTGCTTATGTACTGAGTTCTTTGAGGCTTACAGTCCCCAAGTGGGCATTTGAAGGCATAGACGACATTGGTCTCCTTTAAAGCGTTCTGCTTTGTGTCTGGAGAGTTTCTCATGAGTAGGTTGGCCGTTTTTTTTTTGGTTTTATAGTAAATCGTCAAATGTATCTTCTGATTTTTGTCTGTAGGGATAACGTTCCTATTAACAATATCTTTTAGGACCCTTTCCTCCGTTTTATGAGCTGTGGAAAAGAAGTTCCTGAAAAATAGTCTAATAGGGGGTACAGGTGTTGTGTTAGTTGTCTCTTCTATCTCTTGTCTCTCAAATGCTAATTTGGCTGCTACATCTACGTCATCATGATGAGGGGATGGGGGCCTGACGGATGAGTGGATAGCGCTCGGTGTTCGTAGTCTTAAGGGTCCGGGTTCGATTTCAGGCGAAGCCGGAAACAATGAGCAAAGTTTCTATCACCCTGATGCGCCTGTTCATCTAGCAGTACATAGGTACCTGGGAGTTAGACAGCTGCTACGAGCTGCTTCCTGGGAATGTGTGTGTGTGTGTGTGTGTGTGTGTGTGTGTGTGTGTGTGTGTGTGTGTGTGTGTGTGTGTGTGTGTGTGTGTGTGTGTGTGTGTGTGTGTGTGTGAAAATTAGGATTAAGGACTTGCCCGAAACAATATGCGTGTTAGTGGCTGTACAAGAATGAAAGAACTCTTGTATATATAAATTAAAAAAAGATATATTTGTGCGAGATGGAATCCACACAAGGAAGATTGTAATACTGTGCAGTAAATAGTTTAATTATAATTGATATTATAAAGTTCTTGCTATCGATCTTTCAGGAGAAATTTTCAAGTGCTTAATTAGCAGACGTTTCAATCTGTTAACACTGTTGCGTTAAATTGGTAATTGATTTTTTTTATTTAAACACTTAGGTACATATGTACTTTGTGCAGCTGCCCTAGACTATATAAAAGGGAATACAATGTGTGTCAAAAAACTAGCTCCGTGATACTAAAAGTCCCCATCTCGCAGGATGGTTAGTCATACAGGGCCATATGTTCAGTAGCCTGCACTGGCAAATTTTGGGTACAATATAAGGATATCTTCAATAACAGGAGAATGAATAAAATAATTGCAAACTTCCTATCTCTTGGACCAACAGTATAATCATTCCAATTCCCAAGCCAAATCAAGAGAATGCTTTCCGCCCAATTTCCCTTACTAGCTGCATTTGCAGAACATTCGAGAGAATGGTCCTAAACCGTCACCTCCATGGAATAAGAAATATCCTATCTCCCCAAATATATGGCTTCATGCATGGAAGGAGTGTGTATCATTGCATCACCACCTTTCTTACCCTGCACACTGAAAATTCATATACCACCTTCCTAGATCTCAAGTCTGCCTTTGATACTGCAAATCGACATGTTATCGTGAGTGAGCTTGCAAGAATGAATATTGGTGGTCGGATTCTTTGTTGGATCAGGGGTTACTTATCCAACAGGAAGTCATCTGTATTTTTCCAGGGGCATATGAGTGTTACAAGAGACTTTGAACTAGGTACCCCACAGGGAGGTGTCCTCAGTCCTACCTTATTTAATATCTTAATAACACGCTGTTAAACTCTGTTCCGAGCAAATCCAACGTCCACGTCATTAGCTATGCTGATGATATAATGATACACACCGCTGGGTACGCTAACACGCAGAACACTCTTAACTCTGTATTAGACTCATGTCAGGACCTAGGTTTAGTTATCTCAGCAGAGAAAACAAAGATACTAAATCGGCGCCCACCCAGGCAGGGAGGAGCTGTTCGCAAGATGCAACTGTCTGATAGCTCCCAGCTTGACTATGTAAACAGATTCAAATACCTTGGCCTTGAGGTGCCACTGTATGGTCCTGTTGTATTCAGACTCTGTCGTCAGTACAAAGAGAGGCTCCGAGCTCTCAAGGCTGTTGCAGGTTATCACTCAGGTTATGCTGCCAATGTCAGAATTGTCAAAATGATGTACCTTGCATACATCAGATCTTTAGTGGATTATGCTGCATCTTTGCTTGTTTAAATGCCTAAAAGAAAGCTTGGGGGCTTGAAAAATTGCAGAACGAAGCCTTGAGGATAATCCTTGGGTGACGTACCACAAAGATACTTAACATGAGAGAGGAACTTAATATTCCAAGCGTTGTTGATCGTGATACTGAAATTTACTGTCAAATTGGTTTAAAAATGCTTAGACTAACTCATCCTAACCCCTTGCACAGAAGCCCTCCAGAATTTCTTTATTGAGGGTCAGCATTGTTCCAGATGGATAAGAAAAACTGGGAATGATCTCAAAATGTATCAGGTTTATAATTTGTACCAAAAGAAACAACAACGGCACTTTCCTGCACCGTGGGATGTTACACCCTTTCCAATTTTAATCCTTCCCTTTCCACCTAATCAGAGATCAGCCCAAGCTTCGTCTAGAAGCAAAGCTCAACGCTTTAAGCCATATTGATGTTCTGTCCACAAAGCATTCTCTCTCTCAATTCATATACACTGATGGTTCCCTACACCGCCCCACAGGTGCAGCTGGAAGTGCAGTTGTCCTGACAATGGGCGATGGCTTATAATTTGAGTGGGGAGTCCGTATAAACAACTGGGTCTCTACCCTTCAGACGGAACTATTTGCCTTGATCCTTGCACTGAAATGTGTACAAGTCTCCAAACTTGATACATTAATTGTAAGTGACTCTTTATCATCCTTAATTGCTCTCAACTCTTTAAGACATAACTATAACATGCTCATGTTCGAAGCTAGACACAAATACAACAAAATTATTTATGATGGTACCAGAGTCCGTTTCATGTGGTCTCCATCTCATGTTGGCCTCCGAATGCATGATAAAGCTGATGAGTTAGCCAAAGAATTTGTCTTTAAAGGAGACGTTGAGTGTGACTTTGGATTGTCAATAAGCAGTCTAAGAGCAGCAGTATACCAAGAACTTCAATAAAATCTTGTAGATCTGAGGCAAAGTGAAATCGACACCAGTAATTCCATCTATCATCATACTATCATGAAAGAGGAGCTACACATCTATGGATCATCCAATAAAATCAGCAGACTTCTAGATGTTACTACTGCTCGGCTTAGACTCGGTTACAAGTATCTCTGGGAATTCTCATTACCTGCTGATGTAGACCTGACCAAATGTAAACTGTCAACAAAATTATTCGCACACCCTCCGTCACTATGTGATGAAGTGCGAAAAGATACGTGAATTCAGAGACAATTCTATAACCAATGTTCCAGCAATGTGTAAATATTTAATTCAAAATTATCTGCTACCAGAAATTTTAGCCAATATTCCCAGTTTGCAAACTGTAGGTAGTAACTAAGTGATTGTAACCTATCCACCGCTGCCCACTGGATGGGGGGCGGTGTGCAGGACAAACATATCAATTTTGACACTAGCTCTCCACATATGTCAGTTGCTTAATTTAGAAACTGTACTTGAGGTCGATCTCGAACCCATTTATGATGTGACGACTTATACTGAATTTTGTAATTAGTTCACCAAGATTGTAACTTGCTTAGCTAAATGAATTGTGGGGTTCAGTCCCTGAGCCCATTATGTGCCTCTGTAACCCTTTCCATTACCGCCCACAAGATGGGTATGGGGTGCATAATAAATGAACTAAACAAAAAACTCCAGTTACCTCATGCCAATGGGTCTGAATGGTCTGATAATTAGGCATTCAGTGATATAGTGTGGGAGATCATGCCGCAGTTCCTGCTCACAGAGTTTGCACCTGGAGTGCTCAGGATTGGGAGATCCGTCACCTGTAGCCACCTGCCACAGGTAATGGTAACCCAATCTGATCCTGGCAACCACTAACCCAACCTGAGCCTTGGTAACTGAATTTTCTTATTAATACATTAGGTACATGTGCATTTGTGCACATGTACTAACTCATGTGCATTTGTGTACTAGACTATATGAAGGGGGAGTACAGTGTGTCAAAAAGCTAGCAACGTGGTGCTAAAATAATCCCCATCACACAGGATGGTTAGTCATACAAAGGCATGTGATATGTAGTCTGCACTGGCAGACTCTGGGTGCATTGAGGATATCGTCAACACAAGAGTGAATAAAGTAGCAGTGATACTAAAAGACCCCATCTCGCAGGATGGTTAGTCATACAGAGGCTTGTGATAAGCGGTCTGCACTGGCAGACTCCGGATGCATTGAGGATATCGTCAACACAAGAGTGAATAAAGTAGCAGTGATACTAAAAGTCCCCATCTCGCAGGATGGTTAGTTATACAGGGCCTTTTTTTTTTTTTTTTTTTATTAAGTTATGAGGTACATCTGCATTAGTGCAGCTACCCTAGACTATATGAAGTGGAGTACAGTGTGTCAAAAAAGCTAACTAGGTGATGCTATAAAATCCCCATCACACAGAATGGTTAGTCATACAGAGGCATGTGATAAGCGGTCTGCACTGGCAGACTCCGGATGCATTTTGAGGATATCAACAACACAAGAGCCTAAAACAGGGCCTAAAACAAAATCAAACGGATACTCTAAGGAGGATGCGCGCCAGATTTTACTACTGCGCCCCAAGGCGTTCCCAGATTAGTACAGATTAAGACGCTGTTAATGAGGAAGACTTGCCGGTAATCAGAGAAATGAATACTTTTACTAGAGAATTTGCGTGGGATTTCATACTTGGTGGGTTAGATTAGTTTCTTGTTAGCAACCAGATCGTCTCTTACAGATTGTTAACTGAGACTCCACCTTAAGGATCAAATAATCAACAATCTAAAGATCGATTCCACATTGAGGATCAAATAATCAACAATCGA
>NC_091200.1:8172700-8185200 GCF_040958095.1 Procambarus clarkii | reverse complement strand
CGTTTGTTGCAGCAAGCGGGTAATGGTGTTTCCGCTTGTTGCAGTAAGCGGGTAATGGTGTTCCTGTTTGTTGCAGCAAGCGGGTAATAGTGTTCCTGTTTGTTGCAGCAAGCGGGTAATAGTGTTCCTGTTTGTTGCAGCAAGCGGGTAATGGTGTTCCCGTTTGTTGCAGCAAGCCGTTAATGGTGTGGCGAAATCTATCTCTGGTATAATAATACTGTTAAATGTTTCGAAGAACCATTCTTTATGTAGAAGAATTAGAGAACCAGTGCCTATGGTCTCCTTTATTAAATGTTAAATTAAATCAAATAAATCATACTAAATAAACTGTAAATTAATATTAATTATAAAGCCGCCTCCCAACACAATCGTTGGGGGGGGGGGTAAATTTAAGCAATATGCATATACATGTGAACAAATGTTGAACCAGGAAATATTAAATCACTTGAATAATCAAATGTTCTAACTACAAAAATAATACGTAAACAGCTTAGCTGTTAGAGATGATGTATCTTCTTGAGGATATCTTGAGATGATTTCGGGGCTTAGCGTCCCCGCGGCCCGGTCTTTATCGCACGTCGTTACGACAGACCACCTAACAAAATACATATATAATTGGCCAGCTAAATAATTGTGAGGTACTTATGTCTGTCGAACTTGGTGTTCGTAAATAATGGAAGCTGTGGTATCGATCAGAAGCTCCTCAGTAGTCGGATGCTATGGAAATAGATCGATGAGGAACACTCAGCCCCAGAACACCTTTAGTGCAGCTAATAATGGCAGCTGATCTCCCCGTCTCCCTCGGCTGGCTCGTGCATGCGTACTAGATCCCAACCAGTATCTAGTTGGTCAGTAGTCAATCCCCGCGGCCCGGTCTTTATCGCACGTCGTTACGACAGACCACCTAACAAAATACATATATAATTGGCCAGCTAAATAATTGTGAGGTACTTATGTCTGTCGAACTTGGTGTTCGTAAATAATGGAAGCTGTGGTATCGATCAGAAGCTCCTCAGTAGTCGGATGCTATGGAAATAGATCGATGAGGAACACTCAGCCCCAGAACACCTTTAGTGCAGCTAATAATGGCAGCTGATCTCCCGTCTCCCTCGGCTGGCTCGTGCATGCGTACTAGATCCCAACCAGTATCTAGTTGGTCAGTAGTCAGTAGCCACTGACTACTGACCAAACATTGGGGGTCCTTTAAACCACATCTCGGTTTTAACTAATTGTCTCAAAGTTAATCCTCTTGTTAGACAGTCAGCTGAGTTGTCCTTGATTGGGACATGTCTCAATTTATTCAGTTGACAGCTCTCGAATTTCCCTAATTCTATTACTAACATAGGGAGTTTTGTTGTTATTATTCTTTACCCATTGTAAGATTGCCTCGTTGTAGGACCACACTATCTCACCAAAGTGAATATTATTGAGTGTCTTGGTCAGGTAATGAGCCAATTGAACACCTACTAACAAACTGTTAATTCCATTTGGGGCAGTGACCTTTTCGTGATTGGGGCTTTCCTTGCTTTAGAAGTAAGTAAAATTTATTGCTTTGTGTTAACTAAATAGTCTACTGTGCCATATGCTTTGCCTGAAACATCGCAAAACACGTGCAAATTAGTGGGTTGTTTTAGTCCTTAGGCATTACGAGGGAATTTTAGAGTACTAAGTATGTTTAAATCGGTCGTCAGTTGCTGCCATTTATCTTGCAGATCATTAGGCAATGGATCATCTCACCCATGTTAGTTTGCAGCACTCCTGCATGAGGAGTTTACCCTTAATTAAAATGGGGCTAAGTAATCCTAATGGGTCAAATGGTTTACTAACAAAGGACATTAATTTTATCATGGTTAAGGGAGAATTATTAGTTTCCACTGATTTAATATTTAGTTCATTAGTGGAAGTATTCCATTCAACACCAAGAACCTTTAAATTATAAGGTACTTTGTACCCTGGAAATTTATTTTCTATTATTTGATTTAGGTATTGATCATTTGAAGCCCACGACTGTAGAGACATATTAGCTCCCAGTAACTCGCAGTTAGCCTCATGACAAATTTCAAATAATATTATTTTATCACTGTAGTTCCCTGGAAATTATCAACATATAAATTATTGCTAATTTCAGTCTTGTAGGGGACTATCAGATTTCTTCAAATGTGTGTCCATGGTTGCTTGGAGTAAAAATGGTGAAGAAGTAGCTCCGAATAAGACTGAGGCAAATCTATAGGTTATAATTTCACTATTAGGATCATTAGGATCCTTCATCCAGAGAAACTTAGTGAAATTACGCTCTTCTTCTTGTAGACCTACTCTTAAGAAAGCCTTACTAATGTCGGCCGTATAGGCGTCAGTTCCTAATCGAAACCGTAATAATACGTCATTGAGTCGTTGGGTTAGACTCGGGCCAGTTTGTAGGCAATCGTTGAGTGGTACACTATTCGTCTTCACCTTGGCACTACAGTTAAATACAATTCTAATAGGTGTAGTAACTGAATCTTTCAAGATGGTGTGATGAGGCAAGTAATGTCCTTGTTTGGTATTATTATGTTCAACAACTTCAATAAATTTGTTAGCAAGTTATTGTAGTATCAAATCGTGATAAAATTGCAATTTATCAGATTGTTTGTTTAATCTAGCTACCAGTGATTTTAATTAATTTAATGCTATAAACTGATTTACTGGTAGCTGTGGGTGACTTAGCTTGTCGGAAAACCCAACACCATTTACTAATATTAAATACAATAAGCAGATAATATTGTTGCTGTTGTATACACAAGTTAACCCATAGAAAATGTAGCTTGTAGTGGAATTTCCATCAATAGAAATTGGAATATCATTGTCACATAGTGCTATAAATTCACCAACTATCCTGTTCTGAATTATACTTATTACGGTAGTCTTTGGAGTTATTACATCATAAAAACATCTCATTTGAATTAACTTAATTATCAGTATCAAAATAAAGTAAATGTGACCCTTCTACCACATATTGACATCTGGACAAAGAGAGCCAGGAGCATCAGTGGTGAGGAAGGTCAGCCATTGTTTAAGACCATAGTTGCTGGAGCAAATTGAGCTCCTATAATTCTCCCTTGGATGAAGTGTTATGGAGATCAAATTAGTGCTTCTTCCATCATCAACACGCAGTCAACATCTAAACAAGGGAAGTGTCTTACTGTAAACCCGTTTATCTAAACATTTCTGGCCAGTTAATGTTAGGTAGATATAGGGCGAACCGGTTAGCATGAGAAACAGCGTCTAAATACAGGTAATTAATCCTTGGTCCTTATCTTATATAATATACAGTGTTTCATCTGATATAGCTGTCATATATTAGGATTCCGGTTTTACAGCTAGTGCCCTTTTGACGGGAACATAGAAGAGGAAACAAGAATTAATCTTGGTACATCAGTTACTTGGGTGTTGGAAGCTAGCCTCGCACGAGGATTATTTAGTGTCTACATCCTAGTTATATCTGGTGGACTAGGCCTACCATACAATAAGAAAAGGCACCTCAAAAATTTATTTACTAATATATGTAGTTTAATACTGTAGTTTGATTGACTGCATATATATATATATAAATTTAATATAAACCACCCTAATGTGCAAGGAATCGAGTTGTGAGAATATTGTAGAAATACAGTCCGCTAAACATCATACAAATTGCTATCGAAAATATAAATTAACGTAAATATAAATTATATAAATTCATATAAATCAAATAAATATAAATTTCACAGATCGGTTTCCCACATAGCTTCCATGGCAATTTAACCAGTATTGGTTATGTTTATATTTAACTGAGTTAAGATATTGTTGATAAGTCCAAGTGTCATCTGGACTTTTTGTGTAGGGACAATGCCTAAGATATCTAAATCCCATAATTTATATATGGTGGGGATCAGATGTATCCTCAGCCATGTCTCTGAATTGGGTAGTGACTGTTCCAAGCCAAGTCATGCAACCATTATTGAGTCGATTTGTTGATCACTCATGGGTGTAGAATTTTTCTGGGGTAGCACCGGTCCCGTAAGCAATTTGCCTCCAGCTAACAGCAACAAATTCATATCGTGTTGCTTGGTACATCCAATAATAAATCTATAATAATAATCTGCCCCTACAAGTATACCTACATCGGTGAGGTGGTCAGAATTTATTTTGTAATCAGCCAGCTTCATTCCATTACGTTTAAGAAGCTTGGCTGTATTCCCTAGACCAGAAACATACTGGTCAGATGGGATTTTGTCAGCAACTATAGCCTGTACTAGGCTAGCATAGCCTCCCAGGCATACGAAAACTCTCACAACTTTGTAGTCACGATGTCTGGTGTTAGTAAAAAATCCTGAAATGTTGAGATTCACTTGACACAGGGTTTTTAAGTTTCAACTGATCAGCCAGTTGTTGTGTAATAAATGTTTTTGAGAACCTTGGTGTGAGAGGATGGTCTCTCAAGATTATCCCACAGCTGACTTGAATGACTCACTGCAGTACACATTGCACCGATCTCGTGCACAAGCCCTATCTCTGTTAACCCTGGATGGTAATCTGTCATGTTGGGTATCCCCAGGAAGCAAACATAACCAAGTGGGTTAAAGGCGTACCTGTTATGCCAGTTGCTGTGAGGCTTCTGTGCTGGCTAGGGTTCGAGTCTCCTGGTGGGAAAGTGTTCTAAAGTTGTGAAACTTCACTTGCGTGTTTAGACAAGTTAGTGCATATATATATATATATATATATATATATATATATATATATATATATATATATATATATATATATATATATATATATATATATTATATATATATATATATATATATATATATATATATATATATATATATATATATATATATATATATATATATATAATATATGCGAAGAAGCCTATATGCAACTGAAAACTCACACCCCAGAAGTGACTCGAACCCATACTGCCAGAAGCACTGCAACTGATGTACAGGATCCCTTAACAATTCAACCAACACGACCGGACAAAAGAGGATGGTAGCCGAGGCTAATTCCCCATCCCCCTGCCGGCACTCTGTTGGTAATCTTGGGCATGGTATTTTATCAAATCACCTCATTCTTTGGGGCACACATGAGGAACACAAATGTGTTCCTCACGTGTGCCCCAAAGTATACTATAATCAGGGTTAGTAATTGATTAGTTGAGTTATAATGGATTATATAGGACCAGTAATTTAATTTGATATACTGGACCATAAATATTTATGAATTTATAGTGGTGTATCCGGTTCTGAAGAACCAAAAAAAGAATGTGGGGAAATCTAGCTCTGGTATAATAATAATGTTAAATGTTTGGAAGGACCATTCTTTATGTAGAAGAATTAGAGAACCAGTGCCTATAGATCTCCTTCATTAAATGTTAAATGAAATCAAATAAATCATACTAAATGAACTGTAAATTAATATTAATTATAAAGGCGTCTCCCCTACACAATCTTTCGGGGAATAATATATATAATATGCATATACATGCGAATAAATATTAAACCATGAAATGTTAAATCACTAGAATAATAAAATGTTCTAACTACAAAAATAATATTTGAACAGCTTAGCAGTTAGCGATGATAGTAGCATGTATCCAGTAAATACGTCACGGCAAACTTGTCTGAGTAGGCTACTACTAAGGACCCGACATCAGAACATCCTTCAAGAACCTAAATATAATATAGATGCTCTCAAATTAATTTATTTACAATATGTTTGACAAGTGTCAGAATATACAGCACCAGCGTGGTGCCCCCATCTCAAGAAAGCACAAGACAAATAAATATTCAATAAGCACAGACGATTGAGCCACATTACAAGAAAATTGCAATCTTGATAAGGCAGTTACATTAACATATATGTCGACAGTTTTTTATTGCGCATAATGAGTTTAGGTATTGAACCCCAAAGCTCGTTTAGATAAATAACTTGCAGCCATGGACAATTGCAATTACCTGATTCGTAAACATGTCGTCAACAGTATATTTACAGTTTGTTATCAAAATAACGTAGCCTTGAGAAGCAATATTTAGTTGAGCAGCAGCGTAGCAGAGGACACGTTTGGAGGCTAGACACGCAGAGGAGCCCCAGGGATGTGAGAGAGAACACTTTTGGAGGTTAGACACCCAGAAGAGCCCCAGGAATGTGAGAGAGGACACGCTTGGAGGTTAGACACACAGAGGAGCCCCCAGGGATGTGAGAGAGGACACGTTTGGAGGCTAGACACGCAGAGGAGCCCCAGGGATGTGAAGAAACAGTTCTTCAATGTGCGGCCAGTCAGCAAGTGAACGCGCTGGAAGGGAAAACAGTTTTAGTCTACCTCTATCCAAGTTTTAAAACAGATATAACGAGAAACAAAGGTGGTATAGAATCATTACATTACACTCAACACTTGGAAAGGTAAGTGCTGTTAGGTAAGTACACATCAGTCGGACGGGAGGTAGAGGGTTGGGTTGCCTGCATATTAGATCCTTGATTATCAGAGAGTTTTTATATGAGCGGGAATAAACATGCCATAGCCCTGATAGATTGCATGACTAAACGACTTCATCGATTCCACACGACCAATAATATAATGTATTCTTAAGGATTGTAACAAAAATTTATTTAAATCCAGTTCCTGTAATTTCAAATGCCTACTACTACATATCACTTAATTATAGGCAAAGGGAAAATCTTAAGATATAGTTACAGAAACTAAATTAAAAATATGATTTAGTTATAGGTCAGCGAGGGTGATGATGCCTGTGGCGTCACCACTTGACTCGGGTCAAGGTGGGGGTAAATAAGTGACCTCAGGTACTTTACCTCACTACCTCCTCAGTAAACACAATATATAATTCAGCATGAAGGGATAAAAATAAATATGGCACATCAAAATATTAATAATAAATCAATTATATAACGAATAAAAATAAAAGTATTTAAGTAGAACTGCCGGTCAAAAAGCACATGCAGGCAAACACGCCAATATTCCTGCTTAAATACAGAGGCAAGGAGGAGTGCTGCCCAGCTGGTCCAGAGTGCTGCCCAGCTGGTCCAGAGTGCTGCCCAGCTGGTCCAGAGTGCTGACCAGCTGGTCCAGAGTGCTGCCCAGCTGGTCCAGAGTGCTACCCAGCTGGTCCTGAGACTCATTTTCCGATTATCAGAGAACCATTTTTATTGTAGAACAGATGATGAGATAATACGTATATAAATGACTACAGGTATAGGGCTGGGGAGTGTGGCACGTGGAGGCGAGGGAATAACAGGTTCGCGCCAGACTTGTTCCTGCTACATCACCACAAGAAGGAGATCATGAGAGGGGACGGAGGCTGCGGGGATCTAGTTACTGGGTTGTAAAGTCCTTCCTAAATTGTTTTTTCGAGTCGAGCGTACCTAGAACGTCACTAAAGCAGGATGGGGGGACAGGGATGAATGAGATTGTTGAGGCCACTGACCATTCACCTTCAGGAGGGCCACTGACCATCCACCTTCAGGAGCGCCACTGACCATCCACCTTCAGGAGCGTCACTGACCATCCACTTTCAGGAGGGCCACTGCCCATCCACCAGAAGCGCCACTGACCCATCCACCTTCAGGAGCGCCACTGACCATCCACCTTCAGGAGCGCCACTGACCATTCACCTTCAGGAGGGCCACTGACCATCCACATTCAGGAGGGCCACTGACCATCCACCTTCAGGAGGGCCCACTGATCATCCACCTTCACGAGGGCCACTGACCCATCCACCTTCAGGAGCGGCACTGACTATCCACCTTCAGGAGCGCCACTGACCAACAACGTTCAGGAGCGCCACTGACCCATCCACCTTCAGGAGCGCCACTGACCGACAACCTTCAGGAGCGCCACTAACCAACAACCTTCAGGAGCGCCACTGCCTAACAACCTTCAGGAGCGCCACTGACCAGCAACCTTCAGGAGCGCCACTGACTAACAACCTTCAGGAGCGCCACTGACTAACAACCTTCAGGAGCGCCACTGACCAACAACCTTCAGGAGCGCCACTGACCAACAACCTTCAGGAGCGCCACTTACCAGCAACCTTCAGGAGCGCCACTGACTAACAACCTTCAGGAGCGCCACTTACCAGCAACCTTCAGGAGGGCCACTGACCAACAACCTTCAGGAGGGCCACTGACCAACAACCTTCAGGAGGGCCAGTGACTAACAACCTTCAGGAGCGCCACTGACCAACAACCTTCAGGAGGGCGACTGACCAACAACCTTCAGGAGCGCCACTGACCAACAACCTTCAGGAGCGCCACTTACCAGCAACCTTCAGGAGGGCCACTGACCAACAACCTTCAGGAGGGCCACTGACCAACAACCTTCAGGAGCGCCACTGACCAACAACCTTCAGGAGGGCGACTGACCAACAACCTTCAGGAGCGCCACTGACCAACAACCTTCAGGAGCGCCACTGACCAACAACCTTCAGGAGCGCCACTGACCAACAACCTTCAGGAGCGCCACTGACTAACAACCTTCAGGAGCGCCACTGACCAACAACCTTCAGGAGCGCCACTGACCAACAACCTTCAGGAGCGCCACTGACTAACAACCTTCAGGAGCGCCACTGACCAACAACCTTCAGGAGCGCCACTGACCAACAACCTTCAGGAGCGCCACTGACTAACAACCTTCAGGAGCGCCACTGACTAACAACCTTCAGGAGCGCCACTGACCAACAACCTTCAGGAGCGCCACTGACTAACAACCTTCAGGAGCGCCACTGACTAACAACCTTCAGGAGCGCCACTGACCAACAACCTTCAGGAGCGCCACTGACCGACAACCTTCAGGAGGGCGACTGACCGACAACCTTCAGGAGGGCGACTGACCAACAACCTTCAGGAGCGCCACTGACCAACTGTTATGAACTCGATACCATTGTCGGAGCATGGAGCAGCGACGTCAATACAATCTGTGAGTCCGCTCCCGAAACCCCCACAAATTGGACGACGCCATCTAGTGGTGACAGGATTATACCAGCAAGAGGCGCTAGATTCCTGTCCTAGTCAGCTCGAGAGGTAGCTGGTGCTGACCTCTGGTGAGGTGGCGCCTAGAAAATCAGCGCCATCTATTATAGGAGGAGTTGTATGTCTTTGTCAGAGTACGTAAGTGATGTTTCCTAGTGTCCCATGTACTGACCAATGTACTGATGACGTGTCTGTATCCACAGAGTCGACGTATGTTGTTGTTAAAGATTCGTTATTTAGAACAAAAAGTTCTAAGTAACACGGGCTATGGTGAGCCCGTAGTTGACGTAGGGCTGCTGGGTACGAGGAGCCAGTCTACCCAAGGCAGCTAATAGCTCTCTACTACATTCTGCTTTACGGAAGCAGTGAGCAGCCGTCGGAGAAGAACTGTGTAGTGTTTTACTGTCTGCCTGTGAAGTGGCAGTGACAGAATTCGGCGTACCCAGGACTGGCTAACGGAAGAGACGACTGACAGTGAGGTGCTACGAAGGAGTGTAACCAGCGAGTTGCAAGAAGCTCCTCCCGGGGTTCGCTACCCTTGTATTTGTACGTGAAGAGGCCCAGCAGCGCGAGGCTGATGTTCTCTGCCAGCACCAGGCTGGAGAGTGATTGTGGGCGTGCACGAAGAGCACCTAGTGAGACTGTGTTTTGGCTGGCCCGTAGCTAGGGTAGACTCGTTGGTGTTTCCCAGTACTGGTTGAGGACGGTACTTTGTGTTGAGGAAACGCGGTAGCTGACAAGACTGCATCGATTGGGTATCGAGGGGGGCTTAGTGTCCTATGAGAGAGACACTTGTGTATATATTAAGTGTAGTAATACTTCTTTTAGGATCATATATGAGGTGATGTGAAAGTGTTTATATGTGAATATATTGATAACTGATGAAGTGTCGTATTCACTGCACCTCCCCCATTGTGTTTTACTTGCATTAACGAGCTCACGCCTTGAAAGCCACTACTAACTTGGGGCCGGATACCAGAACTTTAGTTCCACCAGCAAAGAATCCGGTTGCGATCCATTGTGGCCATAACACCAACAACCTTCAGGAGGGCCATTGACCATCCACCTTCAGGAGCGCCACTGCCTAACAACCTTCAGGAGCGCCACTGACCAACAACCTTCAGGATCGCCACTGACCAACAACCTTCAGGAGCGCCACTGACCAACAACCTTCAGGAGCGCCACTGACCAACAACCTTCAGGAGGGCCACTGACCAACAACCTTCAGGAGGGCCACTGACCAACAACCTTCAGGAGCGCCACTGACTAACAACCTTCAGGAGGGCCACTGACTAACAACCTTCAGGAGCGCCACTGACCAACAACCTTCAGGAGCGGCGGAAACAAGTAGGCAGTGGTTTCTTTCACCCCTGATGCCTCTGTTCACCTAGCTGTAAATAGGCACCTGGCAGTTAAGACAGCTGCTATGGGTTGCTTTCTAGGGAATGTTTGTGTGTGTGAGTGCGTGTGTTAGAGAAATATATATGTAGTAGACATAATCTTTCTATATATATTAAAATGTAAATGTTCGTTTTGTTCAAAACCGCTTATCTCTGAAAGTTCTTCACCTATTGCTTTGAAATTTTGACAGAACGTTCCATTCGAATACGCGCGTGTTTTTATATACCTACTACATTCATGCCACACCTGTGACAGGTAAAAACATGCTTTTTGAAAAGTGCCATCTGTTGGACATAAAAGCAACACACCCTGTGTGTTTTTCATGTGAGGGAAATCTACTAAAGCTCTTCACCGATTGCTTTGAAATTTTGACACACCTCTACATTCGAATGCATGCATGCTTTTATATACCTATTATATAGATGTCAAACCTGTGACAGGCAAAACAATATTTGTTTTTAAACTGTGTTTCTCATGTGAGGGAATGGTGGGGAGGACGAGGGGACAGCGGAGTGGGGAGGACGAGGGACTGGGGGAGTGGAGAAAGGTGGGGAGGACGAGCGGACGGGGGATGGTGAGGAGGACGATGGGGATGGAGGAGTGAGGAATGATGGGCAGGACGAGGGGACGGGGAAGTGGGGAATGGTTGGGAGGACGGGGAGGGTTGCTGTGGCTCAGCAACGTGCACGCATTGCTGAGCCACAGCAACGCGTGGCCGAGTACAACTAGTAATACACATAAAATCCCAGACTCAAATCCCTTGTTTCGAACCACCCCCACACACTCCCACTCCTAATAAAATGTTCCCACACACTCACGTTCACACGCGCACGCATACTTATGTTAAGGGTCGAGCAGCAAGCCGAACGGCTAAATTACCGACCAGTTTAATGAACGTTTCTCTTGTAACTAAATTATTTTGCTGATCTTTTTATTGTAAATCAACAAATAGCTGTATTGGCTTCAAACTGTGGCGTAACCGCCGCCTCCATAACGCCAGTGTTCTGGCAACACCACCACAACAAGAAATAACTTACACTTACAGCTAACGAAAAACCACAAACAGTTAGGCTCCTTGACTTTCTCGAACGCAAAAATTTTATTTGACGCTAGCACGAGTCTGCGTACGAAATGCTACACATTTTTTTAATTTCGAATTTAGTTCGTTTCATTCCTCTTTTGAGTGTTGCTTGACTTTTGCGTGGAGCAGTGCCTTTGTGTTGCACGGCCTTAGCGTGGACTAGTGCCTTTGTGTTGCACGGCCTTAGCGTGGAGCAGTGCCTTTGTGTTGCACGGCCTTAGCGTGGACTAGTGCCTTTGTGTTGCACGGCCTTAGCGTGGAGCAGTGCCTTTGTGTTGCACGGCCTTAGCGTGGACTAGTGCCTTTGTGTTGCACGGCCTTAGCGTGGAGCAGTGCCTTTGTGTTGCACGACCTTATCGTGGACTAGTGCCTTTGTGTTGCACGACCTTAGCGTGGAGTATTGCACGAATGCTGAAGAACATATGTGTTACACTGTGTGTGCTGACTGTCACTTGTCACATATCCAGACGAAGGGACGCCTAGCTGACTGTGTCAGTCTTTATAACATGGTGGTACCCTCGCTGGTACTGGTGACACGGTGGTACCCTCGCTGGTACTGGGGACACGGTGGTACCCTCACTGGTACTGGGGACACGGTGGTACCCTCGCTGTTACTGGTGACATGGTGGTACCCTCGCTGGTACTGGTGACACGGTGGTACCCTCACTGTTACTGGTGACATGGTGGTACCCTCGCTGGTACTGGAGACACGGTGGTACCCTCGCTGGTACTGGGGACAATGTGGTACCCTCGCTGGTACTGGGGACACGGTGGTACCCTCGCTGGTACTGGGGACACAGTGGTACCCTCGCTGGTACTGGTGACAAGGTTTGATGTCATAAACAGTCAAAATATCCTTTAAACAATACATAATTCATTATAGAGACTTGTTTTCTAGAGAGATTGCTCAGCTGGAGCTCGCAAAACAACTTTTTTCTGGGAATTCATTATTTGTGGCCTTTGTTACGTTTATTGGTGAGCGTCTCGAGTGACAGAGCTCCGGGAGGCGGGAGTT